>NW_012147930.1:3678187-3679983 GCF_000956105.1 Propithecus coquereli
ATTAAGGTATGTATGTTGTTTTGTTGGACATAATGCTGTTGTGCACTTAACAGACTACAGTACAGTGTAAACATAACTTTCATATGCACTAGGAAACCAAAAAATGTGTGACCCACTTTATTGCAAGATTCTCTGAGGTATGCCAGTAAAATGTTTAAACCTATATAGTTTAATAAAGATTTATGACTCTTATTTTTGAGGCAGATTTAATATTTTATCAACATGAAATAGTTTTAGCCACATTAAATGATTTGGGCTTTGCTTTTTTTGTTATTGTCACACTTGTTTTTCCTGTTGTTTGCATTTGTCTTAAGAAAAAAGAACTCTTCTCTCATTTCTTTATTTGCAAAAGTTCTCTAACATTTATTGTAGGTATATTTGTTATACTCTCTAGCTGAATTTTTTTTAACCACAGAGTGATTAGACTGCAATTAGCTGAAATTTTTTAACTGGTCTTTTTATTTTACTGTAGAATTTAATTCACTTACATTTCTTTGGTTATAAGTATGAACTTGTTTCTTCTTTCCTTATCCTCCATTCTCGTCATATGAAACTCCTAGTGGATGATGCATGTCAGGACTTCTAGATTCATCTTCATACCTTGAATCTTATATTTTTACCTATTTTTTTCTTTTTGTTCTATAGTCTGAGGCACTTTCTTAGTATCTTCTAGAATACTACATTTTGTCAGACATATCCATTTTGCAACCCATGTATTGATTTTTTTTAAGAAATAACATGTTTAATTTCCAAGACATACTAATGTTGTTCTCTGATTATTCCTTATTAACAGCATCCTTTTCATCTTATGGAAACATAATCCTCTTAAATATCTTCAAACATATTATTTGGAATATTTTTAACTTCTCTTCTGATCCTTGAATTATCTCTTTTGTATCCGGAATCAGTCTTTTGTTTGTTTGCTTCATTTTGATCTTACATTGCATGCTCTTGGTTCTCTCCAACAATTTGCTAATTCTTGGTTCTTTTTTTTTTTTTTTTTACACTGTAAATACAAAAGCCTAACATGCCTTATGTAGAAAGTTGAATAAGCACCCTCTGAGGTTGTACAAGTCAGTTTGCTCAGCTGATAGCTTCCTGGAATTGTTCTGCTACCTGCTAACCAGTGGGCTCCTCCTAGTGCATATGGGGGGATGTCAGCACTTAGCTGGAATTCCAGGTAGCCAAAAGAATAAAATATTCTAGACTTCAAGGATTATAGAGAATTGTATTCCTTGGTAGAATTGACATTCAGAGGCTTCTTTCATTTTCTCCTTTCCATATATCCTGGGAAGGTCTTGTGTTATCTCAATTTCTGGCCTGAATTCCCTCAAGCTCATGTACTCAAAAGTAAGCACATGGTTCGCTTTTGCTCTGCAGTTCTCAGTCTGTGCACAAATGCCAACATTGTGCATGTGAGTGTGTGTGTGCTTATATGACACACATGCGCATTGCCAGGGAGGGATAACAGGCTGACTTCTGGTTCCACAGTTGCAAATTCAGTTATTAATCGAATACCTAGTAGATTATCTTGGGGCAACCTCCTGCTCTTTTTGTTTTTTTTCTCTGATCTTCAGGATTCTCTGAATTTGTTCCTGGGTTACAGCAGTTCTTCAGTTTGTGTTTTGAGCTGGGGTAACACTACACTTATCTGTCCCGTTTCATTTGTTTTCTACGTTTCAGCAATTTCTCTTAATTTTTCTCCTGATGTGGGCAGCCTTTCTCATTATTACAGACTAAGTATTTATTCTTTAAAATAATAACGCTAAGAAAATACTAGGAGAAATAACTTTGGG
>NW_012147930.1:3680033-3696462 GCF_000956105.1 Propithecus coquereli
AAGCACATGGTTCGCTTTTGCTCTGCAGTTCTCAGTCTGTGCACAAATGCCAACATTGTGCATGTGAGTGTGTGTGTGCTTATATGACACACATGTGCATTGCCAGGGAGGGATAACAGGCTGAATTCTGGTTCCACAGTTGCAAATTCAGTTATTGATCGAATACCCAGTAGATTATCTTGGGGCAACCTCCTGCTCTTTTTGTTTTTTTTCTCTGATCTTCGGGATTCTCTGAATTTGTTCCTGGGTTACAGCAGTTCTTCAGCTTGTGTTTTGAGCTGGGGTAACACTACACTTATCTGTCCCGTTTCATTTGTTTTCTACGTTTCAGCAATTTCTCTTAATTTTTGTCCTGATGTGGGCAGCCTTTCTCATTATTACAGACTAAGTATTTATTCTTTAAAATAATAACGCTAAGAAAATACTAGGAGAAATAACTTTGGGGCATTTGGTAACATGAAACGATATGAGGTTCAGATCAGAGATGTTGAAGTGTGAATCACAGCACAGAGGAAGTAAGGAGAAGAGTTCAAAGTGAGAGTAGAAAAAGACAAAAATAGGAACAAGCATAGAGATGTAGAAGGAGAAATGCAAAAATAGAGAGCAAAAGAGATAGAGGTACTTATCGAAGAGACAGGAGAAAATGTCAAAGGCAGAAAGAAAACCAAATAGAACAACAACAACAATAAATTATAAGAGAATACTAATGTATTCCTTTACAGCAATGAAGGAATGTAAGTTTTAAAATATAAACAAGGCAGGAGATATTTTCAGGGAGAAATGCCTATTCAATAATTGTAAATACCTTAAAACTGTGGCTCTCAAACCTTGCGCACATGCAAACCATCCGGAAGGCTTGTGAAACTACAGAGTAACAAGAGCCAGGTCTTTCTGATGCTGCTGTCCAAGGACAAGAACCTCTACTCTGGAGAGGAGGAGGAGGATGCGAACTTCAGAAAGCACAGTGGGTTCAATAAGTTGAAAGCCCTGGGTTGTTGAGAGAGCAGTATCAGCAGAGCAAGAGGGCAGGAATTGCAATAAACGGAAGGACAGGCAGCCCGAATGCGTAAGGAGCCTAGACACAAAAGGAAAAAGATGAGGCTGTGTAATCAGAGAGGCTCAACGTGCCCCTGAGCTTGAATTCCTCCAGTACATTAGAATTCTTGAGTGGTCAAACCAATCCATTCAAACTAATCCATTCTCTGCCTCTTTGCAAAAGGATAAAAACAATAAAATTGAACTGGGGAAATGCGGTTATATCCCAGAAATAGTGATCTGGATGGCAATGCTGGGTGGGGAAGGAAGGGAAGATTGGATGGGGCCCCGGTGACAGGTTCTGATTCCTGGGTGAGATGAACACAGGCCAATCAAGTCCACGTCTGCTGAAGAACTTAATGCAATAAAATTATTTTGAGTAGCAAGGGTGAGGTCATATCATAGTCCAGGAAGATAATCCAATAATAACAATGATAAATATAACTGCAGCATTGAAAATCAAACAGGGGACGATGTATCTGGATTTGTCAACTTATACAATAACTGTGTGACCTTGGGCAAGTTTTTTAAAACTCTATTACTTTGCATTGCCTTATTTGTAAAATCAGGTTTATCATAACTTATTTTCAGGTTTATTGTAATAATTATAAATCCTATAAATAAAAGACATGTCTAGTGTAAAGTTCACACTCACTGAGGAGTAGTTGCTGCATTACTGTGATAATTTTCATTATTGTTGCTTTTATTATTTTCGCTATTAATAGCAATTCATAGCCCAATTTCACTCCTCACCTTGGCAACAGGCTTGTTTAAGATAAAGCCTTTTGTTTAAGAATGGCCTTGCTGAATGGGGGAGGGGGACAGGAGAAGGGGAGCCCATGACCAGCATGAGGTCCCCGGAGCCCACTATTTGCCCTTCTACTTCCCAGGCCCCACTCAGCAATTCATCTATACATCTACCCTGCTCTTAATAAAGCGCCAGTGTACGTCTGGAATTCAGTGTCCCTGGATATAAGGACGACTGTCGTCAGCCCCTCGTGTTCATGGAGACACACCATTCCCACCCAGGAGGCATGTCTGCCCCAGAGAGGGCACAGTCTTCTCATTTCCTGACTATTAATGGCCATTAGCCTTTGATGCCAACACACATTAACCCGTTGTTTGGAGCCAACCGCTTCATCCTCATACTAATGAATTTTCAGACAGCTGAGTAGCATTTTTTAAGCAGTCAGAAATCATCTAGCACATGGCAGTACATGGTATCCTGCTCCCCACTGGCCCTGTTTGCCTCTTCTGATTTACACAGGAGCAGAGGAAAGTCCCTGGGAATATCTCCAAACTCTCCTTGTGTCCATGAAGCAAATAGCCCACAATAGGCATGTGAGGCAACAGAGGGCAAGTACCACAGAGCGACTGCCCGGCTTCTGGAAGCCAATTCCTCCTAAGTGACGAAGGCACAATGAAGAGGTCTTAGCAGTTGACCGGGGGAGACAGAGGACCCTGGGGTAGCACAGCTGCTGTTACCTCAGCCGCCCAAAGAGTGCCCCCGGAGCGCCAACGCCTTGAGGAAAGAGGCTGTGTAAAAGAAACCCTGTTTCACCACATACACCAGCAACCTTCTTATGGAACCCTCTAGAAATTAAGAGCCAGGAGAGACAGAGACTTATATGCTTCCAAGAGACTAACCGCTCACACTTGGGAGCACAGAACAGTGGAGTGTGGGTTCAAATGGCAGAGCTTAAAGGCAGGTTGTCAACCAAATAGTTATTAGTCACAGTGGAAAATAAAAGTAAGATGGAAAGTTGGGTGTTCACTAAAGACCAGCATCGGAGGAAGTATCAGTGAGCATCAGCTTGGCTGTGATGTAGTAGCAACCCCCCAAATCTCAGTGACTTCTCCTCGAGATCGCATGCCACACTTCGGGTGCCTGGGGGCCCCACGGCAATTCTTCCTCACCACAGAAGCCAAGTAAGTAGAAGGAGCTTTCTGACACGTTTCCTGTTACAGTGCCTGAGAGAAAGAAGAGAACAGAGACGCTAAAGCCAGGTGTGCAGCCCACGTGGTGCCCTGGAATCTGTGGTGGACACACACAGGGGCAAATGGCCCAGAGGAAGGTGAAGGGCAAGTAAAATGTGGGTAGTTACGGAAATATGACTCCATTTGCCCTACCAGGATAGTCCTCATGAACACCTGGTGATTCACAAGGCCCTAAATATGGTCTGCGTTGCAGCAGTGATGCCAGAAGGCTGATACAGAATAGCGACGTGAGAGTGTGAAACACGGTGCAGCCACAGCCAAGGACCAATGACCACACCCCCACCTTTCCCAAGTGACTAAAAATAAAGTAAGGTCTCTTCCCTCAGGCTGCCACCCAGCTCAGAGTCCATCAATCAAAGTTGCTTCTGGCTGTCCCCTTGACCTCAAAAGTGGGATTCCCCTATACCCCACTGTGCTCCTGCAGGGCCCACTTCCGGGTCTCTGGGGCTGCAGCACAAACCACCTGCCTGGGCTCCCTGTAGACCAGCCCCTGGTCACGTCCTCTTAGGCACCTTCCCAAGGCTGCTGCTCCCAGATCTCACCGCAGATACAATCCCACTCCTACCAAACGCCTTAAATGGTGACATAGTGCCTTCTGAATAAGATTTAGCTTTTGTTAAACTACATTCTCACCTGCAAGATAGGAATGACTTTACTTTAGAGCTGCTGAGAGATTTGTAGTTGCTTGGTATAGAGTCTGAACATACACAACTGATGCCCAACAAATGCTTATTCCCACACCTCACTGATCTCGTTTTCCAGCATTAAACTTGAGGTGCTCTGATATTGTTCTCTTCTTCAGAAATTTATGGAACATCTTAAAATTAAGCTGCTGTGCATGGCATGCTAGCTCTTGGAAGTAAATTGTCAGTGCCGCCCCATTAGTAAGTAAACTAATCCAAAGATTGGCCAGCAACAGGACCCTGCTCCCTGCATCCAAACGGACTTAAGACAGCAAGTCCAAGGTATGACATGCCAAAGTGCTGATTGGTTCCCAAGTAATCCTTAGCCAAGGCTTCCAAACAATTCTCAGAGATAGAGCTTTGCTTACTGATGACACTGAAAAATCATGTGAAAAGAAAATAAAAAGGGACTTAGCTCTGCCTAAGCATTTCAGCATTTGTTTGCTGCCTTTTTAGATAAGGAAACGTGCAGAGCAGTGTGAATGCTATTGGCTAGAGGCCAGGGAACATCCTAGAAAGTTGGAACAGAACCCAGAAATGGAACCCAAAGGGGCAAGCCTGTGCAAAGGACCATTCTAGCTGCCTCCTGAAGGGCCAGGAGCCGTCATTTGAGTGCAGGGAGACCTAAAAGGCCTATGGAAAGGTTTCTGAAGTTGAACCCCTGAATTGTGGTGAGGGGTTTATGTATATATACGTTTTCCCAGGGAGAATTTCATCACTTTTTTTCAGATTCTCAAAGTGATCTGGGATGCAAAGCCAAACAGGAAAATAAAGGAAGAAGTACAGAAATGGAATTCAAAACCTTTGGAAAAGTAGAACAAGTATAAAGCTTATTTTTGCACATCAGACTTTTCAGATTAAATTCATTATGTATTTTAGAATAACTAGCCCTCTATGATTTGAAATGACCGAGTCTTCAGCCACACCCACCATCCTTCATTAAAATATTTCCAAAATTTACTTGCTTACAATAGTTTAAAATTTTCTATTGATACACAGTGTTTGTACATATATAGGGTACATGTGATATTTTGTTACAAGCATAGAATGTGTAATGACCAAGTTAAGGTATTTAGGGTATCCATCACCTGATTAGTTATCATTTCTGTGTATTGGGAACATTTCAAGTTCTCCCTTTCAGCTATTTTGAAATACACATCATTGTTAACTATAGTCACCCTACTCTGCTACAGCACATTTGAATTTATTCCTTCTAACGTATGTCTATACCTATTAACCAACCTGTCTTCATCCTCTCACACAACCTTCCCAGCTTGCTCACAATTTATCCTTCTGCCAAAGCAAGCTAACTATTTTTTTCCTTATTTTCCCTTCTTTTGATATCCACATGTGTTGTCACACATCAGTCATGGTGCGGTGAGACCTTTAAGTTTCGGTACTTGAGCCACTTCGTAGCCTTTTGTTGAGGTCCTTCCAAGCCATCGACATTGCTCAATACCGAGGGGCCCAAAGTGATGCTGGGGACGGAGTTCAAGGGCTTCATCTTCCTGCTCCATTATGCAGTTGTCCCTCCTGGCATTTCAAAAGAAAGTCACACCGGTCCTACCCAAATTCCCGAATAATCAACTACTTAATGTTACCTGATTACCCAGAAATTGTTCATTCTTCTGCCTTTTTTCTCCTTGTGTGCATCAGCTAGAATTTTTTAATGCAATCACTAGTGGTTTCTTTCTTGCTATATTTCCAATCTTAATCTAGTCCTTGATTTCACACTCAACATACACATTAGTTTAGTATGACACATATTTATGGAGTAACTCGTATACCAAAGAGACATTTTGCAAGTAGGCATTGTGTCATTGGTACCCGGAAAAACAAAGTCCCTGGCCATTAGGGGATTTTCATCTAATGACAGGTTCACAAATAAGTAATTCACAGAAGAATGTGAATGTATCATAAGAGATATGTAGGTGAACGCTCTGGGGTTCTCAGAAGAGAGAAGTAACACCCAATGTGATATTGCAAAGTATATATAGTCATGCACCACATAGTGACATTTGGGCAACCACGGACTGCATGTACAAGGATGGTCCCATAAGATTATAATGGAGTTGAATAATTCCTATTGCCTTGTGACTTCTTCTCCCTGAGGGCTGTTACACGTGAGGCTCATCTGCATAACAAGGCCACCTGGCCAGCCAGGCTTCCTTTCTCTCTCTCATACGCTTATCCGCCAAAAAAACCCCACTTAGTCATTATTCCAGCCCCTCCGCTTCTCAAGAGAATCCCACACTTCACTGGAGAGAGGATGGAGGGCGTGTGTGACTGAGTTCTCCCTTTTGGCTTAATGAGTTTTGAGGGGTCCTGAGATTTTCATTTTTCCTTTAGAAGTGTTTCCCTGAGTTCTGTGAGCTGCTCTAGTCAATTAATGGAACCCAAAAAGGGGGTTGTAGGAACCCCCGATTTATGGCTGGTCAGTCAGAAGTACAGGTGACAACCTGCTACTCGTGACTGTCATGTGGAGTGGGTGCAGTTTTGTGGGGCTCAGCCTGTGAGGTAGATGCTATCTCCAGGTAGATAGTGTCAGAACTGGGTTGAATTAGAGGACACCCAGCCGGTGTTGGCTTGTGGGAAAATACCCACACATCTGGTGTCAGAAGTGTTGTGTTGAGTGGTGTGTGAGTAGAAAGTAAGGAAAAACACAACTTTGGGTTTTCCTATATCCTTAATATCCTTACACCCAGTTAAGTACAATTGGAAAAGGCTCCTTGCGAGTAGTTGTGTTAGACTGCAACTTATGTTTTATTTAATATTTAGGGAAATCATGGAAATTAGACTGTAATGGTGGATAGTGGCCATTGCATGGAGTTCCTGGCATGACAGAGTCTGATAAATTCACTTGACTTGTTAGCATATGATTAATTTGATATATTAATAATAAATATGCTCTTCAGTATTCTCCCTACTTAATCCTTAATGAACAGAGCTAACTAAGGAACACTGAAATGAAGTCTTCCACATGGGGGTTTTCCTCACATAACCAACACTAGACCTTCCCAGTGTTTTCATCTTGGAGGGGTTTATAAATCTAAACTGCACCAAACACACCTGTCATTGTCAAGATTCCCTCAATACATGAACGTATGATTTCCTTCTCACACAGCTCTGTCATTAGGTTTTGCTCTGAATCTTGCCCCCTCTGTTTCCTTTGGGTGACATTCTTACATTCTTTCCCTTCCATCCCTTAAAAGCAAGGGCTGCCCCGGAGGCTCTCCAGGCCCTCCCCTGGGTATCACTGTGGGGAAATCTGAGTCTCTTCCTTCCTGGGGTGGGGCGGCCATCAGATACCCTCTCTCTGCTGACCACCACTCCACTCAGCATCTGCCCTGCCTGCCGGACTTCACCACTGAATTTGGAGATGCAGCTCATACTCCATAAATCCAAGACTCAGCATATTTTCTTTTCCTACCAAACCTTGCTTCCTCTTTCTTGGGTAGGGAGAGAGTGTTTGCTCACACTGGAAACCTCGGCCTCCCGAGACACTGCCCTATCCCTTAAGGGCGTCCCATCTAATCTCTCACCCACCCCATCTGCGATGCCACCAGAGCACTTATGAATCCACTCCCATCCCACTGCCAGTGTTAGCAATAACGCCCACATCGTCTCTCACCAAGATCAATCTTGTCAGCATCCTTGCCATGGACCTCTGCCCCAGTCATGTTCCCTTCGAATCTGTCTTCACCCAATCCAGAAGGATCTTTCCAGAACATTAGTTACACTGCATCATTTTCCAGCTCAAAACCTGTCAACCAGTCCTCATGTCTACCAGTATTGAAATACAAGCTTTTGGAAAGTGACCCACAGGGGCGGCACACCAGGCCCCGCTTTGCCCTTTACCTCTGACCACTTCCCCACCCACAACCCAGCCCCGCTCTGTGGAAATGAGCTGCCTGGCTCATGGTCAAGCCTGGCCTCCCCCTGCCCCTTGGTTGCCCTCCCCGGCTTACAATGGCCCATTCCAGGTGGGAGCTCTTTCCAAGCCATCCCCCCCAACCCAGCCAGGTGCTCCTCCTGAGGTGTTCTCTCCTAGCACTGCTGTCTGCCTGCCCTGATGTGAAATGACCACCTTGTATTTAACTATTTCCCTCCCTGCCCACTCCACATTCGACTGTGAACTCTGTAACCACAGAGACTGTGTCTTCACACCACAATCCCTAGCACATCGTATGTGTCTCACAGACCAGATGCTCAGCAGAGTCCATTGTGTGGGCAGATGCCCAGAGGAGAGGGACTGCGCCTGTCCTCGCCTCCCCACGAGAAAAGCCTGTGGACTGTGGGGTCTTGACTTTGCATGATTTCAGAGACTTCTTCCTGTGCATCAAATAGATCTTTACATTCTATAAATGCAAAATGCATGAAAATCCGACTGCTGAGAAATCAAAGAATTGTCTTATGTCTACTGGGGATTTTTAAGAATTGTTCATAATAAAGCAGGGAATGAACTCACCTGCCTAAAATTTTATCTTAGAATGCAGGGTTTTGTTATTTTAGAAAATTTGATATCCATTCCTGCCCAAACTTAGCTATAATTTGGGCATTTTTTAATATGGCATATAAGAAGCATTTGTTGAATGCTTCATATATGCTAGGCATTGTTTTAATAAGCACTTTTTCTAATAGCTCATTTAATCTTCACAACAACCTCATGATAAAAGTAATATAATTATCATCCCCATTTTACAAATGAGAACACTAAGACTCAGAGAAGGCAAACAGATCCTCCACAACGGCAAGGCAGTTAGAGAAGCAGCTCATATTCAGGCTGTCAGGCCCCTGAACGGCTGCGCGTCCTGGTGCTCAGCCACTACACTGCACTGCCTCCCTCTTGCTCCATGTGGCTCAATAGTAGCCACTATTACTGTTACTTTTAGCTAATATTTCAGCCAACTTTCTTTTCATGTGCCTGAAAACTGTCAATAGTTTTGAACTCATTTTCTAAATAAAATAGAATAAACAATGTCTTAAAAACCCACTCATGTATTGACATTTATAGGCTGTTCATATTGCAGACAATATCCTAAGTGGTTTATTGAAATTATCCCATCTCATTTGCACAAAAAAGTATTGGCCTAGCCCTCACCTTTCCCCTGCATTTCAAATGTCTTCAGTCCTATTCTCCATTATATACACTATGATATAAAGTGACTGGATTCCTCTTTGTAAATGATAAGCTGTTCCCTAAAAATATCATCAAAGTTAGCCTGCATAATTTGTTTTAATAATAAGCCCTAGACTTTGATTCAATTATAGATCAAACATTATAGCTATCTTTTAAAAATAGAGAAAAATTATCTTAAAATATAGTAGGAAAAATGCACTTTAGGAAAAAATTAAAAAGAAAAATCAATGTATTTCAATAAAAGTAAGGAAACGACTAGTAATGACATGAAAACAATTCAAACTTCTAAGACATGTTAAGATTTTAGTAAGCATCTGGTAGTCCTGTAAGGGAGATTTGAGAGAAAGGATCAAATTTGAAAAATAAAGCTCTTGAAGGGTGCTATTCAAATGATCAAAGTGTTAGCGTAAGAGACCAGGAGATAGGGCTGAGACCAGATACAGGTGCTTGAAGATTGGGTGCAGGTGTTAAAGTGAACAACCTTAAACAAAATAGGCTGATAATCACAGGCAAGAACCTGGGCTCGACCGCCTTGTCAGCTTTCTTCACCACCTTACATGAACTTTGGCTAATTACAATATCATTTACATTACGGTTTTAAATTTTTCTGCCCTTGAAATCACCATGACAGTTCCAAGACAACCATATAAAGTATGAAAATGGGAGGAAACCCAATTCTAGGAATTACTATCCAAATCTTAGTAAAAGCCAAATCCTTGGTCTTGAATATTCCTCCCCTCAATTAGTAAGACTACGAAAGACCTAAAACCACTTCCTCTCAGGGCAGCTGCTCCTTTGGAGCCTGCCCACTCATCTCCCTGAGAGTGTACTTTTGCTTTCAATAAAGCTTTTGCTTGCTTGGGTTACGTGGGGCACCCTGTTTGTCTTTTCCACCACAAACACCGAGAAGTCAGAAAAACCTCCACATGGAGGCTGTTAGCAAAGGGTTGGTATAAAAAACGCTGGCTCCAAACCATGATCATCTTAATGAACCATGATTCTCCCTTCCCAACACCTGTGACATAGTCAGTCCTCACCTTCTGATTGGGTTTGTTATGCACGCATCATTCAACATAAGTCAACATACAATTCACCTTGCATGAAGGCCTTGTCCTCCAAATCAATTTCTGAAGCAAGCCTAATCTCAGCTGGGGGGGGAGGGGGAACCCAAGGGGTAGAGAAAGTAATAACCAGAGGCGATTTGACAGAAAATCTCATCCAATGCCATCCGATTAGAGAAGCTGGGCCCTGGTGGGGAAATGAGCTACTCAGGCCATGTAAGAACCAAAGGGACAAACCCAGAACACAAACCCCGATCTCCTATTCAGGATTCACTCAGGGAATTTCCAGCCATTCCAGAAAATCAGGGGGCAGCAGATCTTAGCATTCAGCCAGCATCCAGAGCTATAAACCTGTCCACCTGGCCTCTTCCTCCTTGTGGAGGGAACTAAAGTTTTAAGTCAATTTGATTTCAAGAAATGAACCCCACACTCAGACTCAGGAGAAGTCACTAAGGAGGCAATTAAAACCTCTTGGGCTTTGCATTCGCCTTCCACCGCCAGGCACCTGCGGAGGTACCTCACCTGATTTCACAGAAGCCCCAGTTCACCTTCCACTGAGCCTTGTCACTGTCTCCTAATAATTAGCTCCTGTGAGACCTGCATCCTATTAGGCAAACCCCTACCTTAAACCACCTCTTTAAAGACTCTCCCTGGCTTCCAGTGCAGTTTTGTACAACTTTTATTTAAAGCCTTCTCCCTCCGGCAGCTCGTTCTTCCCTGGTCTCCTGAGTGGCCAGGCAGGCAGGCTTCAGCATCAATGAAATGCACGCCGATCAACAATTTTGTTCTGATGACAAAACCTCCATGCATCTGATGTGCTGCGGACGTGGAAGAGGCAGAGCAGCTTGAGAAAGGGCAGAATTTCCAGCAGCTGTTACAGAAATAGCACAGCCAATTAAGATTCCAGCTGCAGAGAGACAAAGATACAATCTAGTGCAATAATGACTCTGTTCTGTAGATTTTTAGGAAAACAGATTTGCCTTTTACTCCCAGGTTTGGTGATAAAAATTTAGAGCGGGGCTGACCAACCAGCAACCCTATTAAGTGTCTCTTCCATGTGTTCTCACTGAATCCACCCGGCACTCCACCATGTGGCTCAGACATCCGAAGTGCCTTTGAATTTCCCAGCTGCTTCAGTTGGTCTTCTCCAGTGAGGTCAAAGAGCTTACCCGAAATAGTTCTCAGGAGAGGAATTAGCTTTCATAAGGAGAGAAAACTGCAGGGAAAATCACATCCCTGGAAATGTCTGGGCAGTGTGTGACTATGGAGACTATTTCAGTGAATAGGAACAAGAGACTGAGGGGAAGCCCACATTTTGCCTTTTTCATGGTTGTGGATGAAAAGCAAGGCAGCATGGATTACCAAGGGTCCAGCACACCTTGGCAGGTGAACACACTGCCTTTGTGGCAAGAAGTGAGTGTGGGCATACCCCCAGGGTATAAGGCCCTTTTTATTTCATTTTATTTTTAAAGATACAAGTTTATTAAAACACTAAGACATCTAATATCAAGATGACATTTCTTGAGAGTAAGTTATTAGGAGAGAGTTTTTGGTTCCCTTGCCCTGTTTCTATAGACATCCCCAGAGCAAATTTTATCTTTCATATATTTCTCTAATATCTATATTTGTTTCTTTCTGATTTGGGGGAAAAATTCAAAAATGCAAAAGACCTATCCCTTTGGTTTCAGGGGAAAATAAGGAAGACAACAACAAAGCCACAGGGTCTTACCTGGTTGAAAGTATCAATTTGTTGCTATTGTTGTTACACTTTGATTTTCTTCTATTAGAAATAACTTAAAAATCCTTTGTTTAAAATAACTGCACCACCTTTAAAAAAAAAAATCCAGTCTCCACATTGGAAGTACATTAAGTCTATCTCCTGACTCTGACTATAAAACTTCTCACTCCTGACTCCTAAGTTACTTGCTAAACTTTTAACTGCTGAAAGCCCTCTCCAGATTTGAGGGCATCTGTGGCCATGGACTTCCTTGGCTTCCTTCTTCCCCACTTTTGTTACATTTTATGTAAACGTTCCCACACAGAGTCCTGTAAGTTTCCCCCTGGGAACTTGTTTTGAGGCTGAATACTTTTCTTTCATGATTGTTCAATGTTTCCTTGCTTGGCCAACACAGACTCACTGCCCTATTGTGCTTTCCATTCCATGAGCTGCATTGGCATCACTTCAAACCCATGCCTTATTTGATATTAGAGCCATAAAGGGTTTACAGTTCCATGCAAGCCCTCATTTGTGGGAGAGTAAGCAAAATTTTGGATTGCCTCCACAAACTTATGTCCTCCAGTTTTTGCCCATCTCAGTAAATGGCAGCAGCATCTACTAAGTTGCTTAAGATACAAAGCTAGATTTTTTCCCCTTAATACTTTGTTTTTTTTTAAAAAAATTCCTCCAATAGCCCCAATAATTTTCTTCCCAAAACATATTTTTCATTGTCTAATTCTCTTTATTCCCACTGGACCCACCCTAGCTCAGGATGACATCATCTTCACCCTGCGCCATCACGAAATTCCTCCACCCCTTGGCCCCTGGGTACCACTGACCGAGACCAGCATCCTAGTGCCACCCACTTCCTCACCATCCATCTGCCACACAAATCTCACCTGTGCATCAAATGGAGTCATTTCCCCAACTTAAAATCTTTCCCCAGCTTCCTGTTATCTTTAGAATAAAATCCAGACTGCCCACGGTGAGCCTCAAAGCCTGCCATCTCTGGTGCCTGCCTCCAACCTCAGTGTCGTCTCAGGTCACTCACCTCTCAACCCCTGCAGTCTAGGCATACCTGCCGTCTTTTTTCCCTTAAAACACCAAGATCATTTTGTCTTCAGGACTTTTGCACTTGCCCTTCACTCAAATGGCTCCTTCTCTTCCTCAGGACTCCCTCCTCTGCCATCCCTTCAAAGAGGCCTCGCCTGACCTCATATTTAAAGAATCTCTCTTCCACAGAGCTCCTCCAACCTTATGAATCTAGAGCGCCTCTAGGTCAAGAGAATCACCTTCCAGTTCCATTTATTAAGCAGTGACTCAACCTATTTGTAGCCTAACAGCTAGTAGCTATTTGAAAAGGCAATACATAGAAATTGAAAGAGAAAGGTGATATTTTTATTTCATCCTTAACCACGATACCTTACTAATGGGACATGTGCCCCTGTTGGGCACTGCATAATTTCTCAAACCCAGAAGCCACCACCCTCATCTCCTTTTCCATGCTCATTTTCATGTCTCACTTTTTGTCACAGAAATGAATGAAAAAACAGCCTCGTAGACAGGATGTAGCACTTTCTGAGGTTGAAACGGCCAACTCTTCCAAGGAGTAGTTTGTGCCATGTCCAACCGATGTGGAATCTTGCCATGTTTCCCTCAAAATTTACCACGGTGGTCCTGGAGTTTGCTTCCAGGGTGCCATGATGCAAAGTTTGAGGACCACAGTATATAATCACATTATTATTCTATTTAGGTCCACCCATCACAATCAAAATGATCTTATATATCTCTTGTGGTATTCTTTTTGAGGGGGGGTTGTTTGTTTGCTTTTGTTTTTTTCTTTTTTTTTGGCTATCTATATTTTATGTGTAATTTCCATAAGGTTAATGCAATCATTCACACTTAACTCCAACTTCTAGCATAGCGCCTCACTCAAAATAGGTGTCCAATGGGGCTCAAAAAATAAATGTATAGGATCCAAGGTTCACTGCAACTAAGTAATAGAGTCAGCTCCAAGGCCCTATTTTCTGACTCATAACTAAGTCTCTAACTACTCTATCACTTCGATCTTTGTTTCTGTTTCTATGCTAAGAACACAATGTTTTTGAGGTAACCGTGGCCCTAGCTAGTGGCAAGAGGACTCTATGACCTCCTGAAACCTCTTCCAACATAAATGGCCGTAGTTCTGATATTCCAGGTGGATCTTTATTTTGCACGTTAAGAAACCCAGACCCAAAAAGGTTAAAAGGATATGCCCAAGATCACACGAACAGTGTCAGGGGAAGAGTGTGATCTCAAGATTTCTTATTTTTTTTTTTTTTAAATAAGGGAGTTACTAGAAAAATCAGGGACTTTAAAAGCAATTCTGAGATGATCTTAAAGCTATATTGATAAGCGAAAAAGGAAAGGGGGCAAAATGCACATGTGTTTTCACTTGTGACAAGGAACATATAATTTGGGTTGCTAATTGGATGGAGAAAAGAAGTGGAAAATTACTTTGCATTCATTTTATGACTTTTTTTAACTTTTGAATTTTTCACCTTGTGCACATATTAACTGCAATAAAATAAAAATTCACAAGGGTTACAGATAGCAGAAGGTAAGTCCAATCAGTGATGATTAAGGAGAAAATTTTGAAGTTGTTTTGTTGTTGTTGCTCTTGATGTTGTTGTTAAATTGTATCATTAGGAAATGTCATCATTGAGAAACTATCAATGCCATGTAGATACAAACACTTTTTTTCTTGCTTAGAGCTCTTATCTTATTTTTTGTTATACTATTTCCTACTGTTTAGAAGCTTTGTCCTTTTTAACAATGTAAAATCAACTTGGTCAATCAAATTGATACATTTGTTGCACCATATGTATTTTTGTAAACTGTCTCCTAAATATTTGTGGATGGATGAATAGATAAAGAAATGTGGCATATACATGCAATGGAATATTATTCAGCCATAAAAAAGGAAACTTGAGAATATCTTCTAACATTAATGAATATACCCAGCCTTACTCTAAAAAATATTTTGATAAACATTTGGGTGAAGGTGTCTTTGTTATAAAATGATTTCTTTTCTTTGGGGGAGATACTCAGTAGTAGGATTGCTGGATCAAATAGTAGGTCTACTTTTTGTTCTTTAAGGAATCTCCATCCTGTTTTCCATAGAGATTGTACTAGTTTACATCCCCACAAACAGTGTGTAAGTGTTCCCTTTTCACCACATCTGTGCCAATATCTATTGTTTTTTGACCTTTTAATCATAGCCATTCTGAGAGAGCTAAGGCGGTATCTCATTATAGTTTTGATTTGCATTTCCCTGACGATTAGTGATGTTGAACATATTTTCATATGTTTTTTGGCTATTTGTCTATCTTCTTTTGAAAAACATCTGTTCATGTCTTTTGCCCACTTTTTGATGGGTTTGTTTTTTCTTGCTGATTAGTTGGAGCTCTTTACAGATTCTGGACATTAGTCCTTTGTTCAATATATAATTTGTGAATATTTTCTCCCATTCTGTAGGTTGTCTATTCACAATTGGAAAGATATGGAATCAGTCTAAGTGCCCATCTTCTGATGAGTGGATAAAGAAAATGTGGTATATATATATATATAACATGGAGTACTACTCAGCTGTAAAAAGGAATGAAATAATGTCTTTTGCAGCGACTTGGTTGGAACTGGAGACCATTATCCTAAGTGAAGTATCTCAGGAATGGAAAAACACACACCACACGTTCTTACTTATAAGTGGGAGCTAAACAAGGGATATATATGATCATAAAGTGGTACAATGGACATTTGAAAACTGAGAAGGGGGGAGAGGGGGAGGGATAAGAATCTACCTGTCAGGTACAATGTACACTATTCTGGTGACAGGTGCACTGAAGCCTTGACTTCAGCATTATACAATTCATCCATGTAACAAAAAACACTTGTACCCCCTATATCTATTGAAATAAAAATAGAAAAACAAAAAATATCTTAAGACAGTTTACAAGAATACATATGGTGCAACATATGTAAGAGAAGACTGGCAAAGTAAATCCACAAGTGTTAGAAGATATCCTGAATGTTTCCTAGGAATGAATAATACTTCATTGTATGTATACACTATATTTCCTCTATTGATTCATCCATCAATGAATATTTAGGTTCGTACCAAATCTTTGCTATTGTGAATTTAGCTGCAATGAACATGTGAGTGCAGATATCTCATTGAGATGCTAATTTCAATTCTTTTGGATGGGTCTGGAGGACATTATGCTAAGTGAAATAAGCAAGTCAGAGAAGGACAAATACTGCATGATTATACATATATGGGGTATCTAAAATAGTCAAACTCCTAGAAACAGAGAGTAGAACGCTGTTTGCCAGGGGCTGGGGGAGGGAAAAAGGAAAAGGTGCTCTTCAGCAGATATAAAGTTTCAGTTACATGCTGCTATACAACAGTGTGCCTATAATTAACAATACTCTATTGTACACTTAAAAATGTGTTAAGCAGGCAGATTTCATGTTAAGTGTTCTTATCGCAATAAAAAAATGAAATGCAAACTAAAATAAAGAGGATATCCTGCGTGAATGAGTTTGATAGAGCCTCACACACAAAGATTGACCCAAATATCCATCTTATTTTTCATTTCTAATAAGCACATACTTGAAATATCATTATAATACTTTGAACCTGCAATTTTCAGACCAAACTAAAATTTATGGAACACATGAATTATATACCTACAAGTTTTCATCAACAATAATGCACACACTAAGTAAGATTTAATCACTTTGCCAAGCTATCAAT
>NW_012147930.1:3697469-3700091 GCF_000956105.1 Propithecus coquereli
CAAAACCACAATGAGATATCACTTATCTCCAGTGAGACTGGCCTTTATCAAAAAGTCCCAAAACAATAAATGTTGGCGTGGATGCGGAGAGATAGTGTAAGATGTTTAATAAAGAATTATTACAACAGCATGATCTATGAGAAAACTGCCAAAGAATGATTTTTTCAGAATATGAAAGGATTGAATTTAAATATTTTGTGATATTTATAGTCAAAAGATATACCCACCCAAGTGAATAGCAAGTTCGGTTTTGCTGATTAAGTGAACTGAGCTCTGCTGATATACAGTATACTATTAGATGCAGACTATAATATTTGCCATGAAATTCCAGATAATTTTTTTAAGATGTAGTAAAACAACCATTTCTGAGAAATTGAACACTTGGGCTTAGCTTTCTTAAAAACAAGTAGAAATATTTCATAAACAAATAGAAAAATGTCATATGACTTTGAGAGTAAAAAAACCACGATCACGATAAGTTAAATCTATAAAGAATATAATTTATTCATCTGCTACAAGAACTAATATTAAGTGATTGAACAGTCAAAACTTTGATTGTTGGTGGCCTTTTCCCAAATTAAATTCTACTGAAACAGAAAGGAGAAAAAAGTTAACTTTGTTGTATCAAGCATATATTGTTTAACACATTGACGGCCACACAAAAAAAAACCAGAAACTTTTTCTTAGGGCCACAGTGTTTTCTTAAGAAAACAGAATAAAAGCTTCAAGTGTAATTTAAAGGTAAACATAAATAGAAAAATGAAATTTATTGGCTTCTATTCATTTGATCCATGTTTTTAGAATTAAATTGTCAATATTAATTGTAACAATAAGAACATCAGCAAGTAAGACGTTATATATATTCTGCACATGGCCCCGGGGTCAATACATGCTTCATGTAGCCCCGGGGTCAAAACTACAGTGAATTAAATACAACTCTCATGGCAGTTAATGTGTTAAAATCCCTTTTCTCCCTCTTTTTCTTAAAAATCTCATGAGAGATATCATTGCTTTGGTTTCAGAGATTCAAAAACTTCAAGGAAGTTAATCAAAATCACACAGCTGTTAAGGGTATGAGCTGAAAGACTCCATGTGCTTTCAGGATAGAACAGAAGGAAGTGAAAGAGTAAAAAGTTTATGTCTGCTAGAAATGAGACAATAAAAGAATGTGCAATAGGAACTGAAAAGAAGGAAAAAATGTTATAAAAGAAAAATCACAGATCCTTTATGACTCTTTGGAATCAAGTTGGTGCTAAGATTTGGGGAAAAAAAGGAAGAGTTTGTGTCTGTGATAACTGTACAAAAAATAATTTAGAAGCCATTATAAAAAGAAGTGAAAAATTAAATTAAACCATGGGGAATACCGACAATATTGCTCAGTCACTGAACAGATTTGAAATTGACTCTTGTATTTGCCCAACACACGTATCTGGGAAGTGATCCTTTGCTTTTAACCTTGTCGAGTGGCACAACCAGATTCACTAAAACACAGAGACAAAGAGGCTATTCCAAATCATGTGGAATTGACTGTTGGCTCTAGCAGAGAACAAAAGTGAAGGAATTCATCTAATCAATATTTACAGAAAATAACTTTGTGAGGAAAAAAAACACATGCTTTATAAATAAGAAAATAGCATCGTGGCTGTCAAGAGTCTATGATGAATTTAAGAAAAGTTAGTAAATAATTTGTAATATAATTGATATTCATTTTGAAATACTACTCACCAAACTGAATTATACATCTGGAAAGAATAATAAGCAAATCTATCTAAAACATGGATGGTTGCTGGCATCCATTAAGTTGTTGCCACTGAAGTGAGCTTAATGATACATACTCTCCTGCTTGAGAGCCCATCAATTCAGAAAAATAATCCTGCTCTAATGGGCAATAGCTCTGTTAGCCAAAATGTTAAAAACTCAAACAGCAAACAATTGGTGTCTGAATTATGCTGAGTGGAGTGTTTTGAGATGGCAATCAAGGAAAAATTTAACCTTTTATAATTCAGGAAACACACATTTGTTAAAAAAAAAAAAAAAACTGTTTCGAATGCTGACAAAATGACAGCCAAAAACTAAACTAAACTAAACTTGTAAGTGTTAATTTACTCATTTATCACACTTTTATTTGCACTGGAGATACAAGAAAATTGAAAATGTAATCCCTGTCCTCAAGAAACAATTGTCTAGTGGAATTATATATATCAATAAGCAATTATAGAATGAAATTTTGACACAGCTCCAACACAAATGAACCTTGAGGACATTATGCTAAGTGAAGTTAGCCGGACACAAAATGACAAATACTATATGACTATCCTTATATGAGGTTCCTAGAGTAGTCAAATCCATTGAGACAGAAAACAGAATGGTATTTGCCAGGGGCTAAAAGGAGGAGATAATGGGGTGTTACTACCTAATAGATACAGAGTTTCAATTTGGGAAAATGGAAACAGTTCTGGAGATGGATGGTGGCGATGGTTGCATAACACTGTGAATGTACTTAATGTCACTGAACAGTATATCTAAAAATGGTTAAACTGATAATTTCTATGTTATATATACATTTTATGACAATGAAAATACTAGAATATATGTGTGTGTGTATATATATATATATATGCA
>NW_012147930.1:3700141-3705894 GCF_000956105.1 Propithecus coquereli
GCACTAGTCACATTTTAAATCTAATATGGTAGCCACATACAGCAAGTGGCTACCATATTGCACAGCTCAGATATAAAGCATTCCATAATTGCAGAAAGTTTTATAGGACAGTGCTCATTTGCATGATTTATACCTGTCTTTTCCTCACCATGTATCTGAGGTCTTATCTGCTCTATTGAATTTATGTGTTTTGTTCAAGGAATAATAAGGCATCCTAAATTTGTGTGTGTGTGTATATATATATATATGCAATTATAACTGGTAAAAATCTTCAACTAGAGAACCTTCTCCATATTAGAAGTAACTTTTAGAAAGTGAAATGCTGATATTAAAAATCAAAATGCTGATATGACTAAAACATCATTTTTCACTTCTGAATTATCCTCCTTTATCCTTTAAAAAAATGACTTGAAAATCAGCTAAGAAAAGAAATTAAGGAGAAATATTTTAAAATTTTTATCTCGAATTTATATATATATTAAAAGAAATTATATATAATACAAGTATATAAACCATATCAGAAATTATATGTAATGGAGTATATATAATATATAGTATACATTATATACATATATATAAAAGTCTCCATATGTAAATAGATGAAGTAAATAATTCTCAAATATTTTTTAAAGTAAACTAGAGAAAAAAAACATAAAATGTGATTTAAAAGTTTTTCTATATTCAGCTTTAACATTTAACTTTTTGTCTGAATAGGGGAGGCTGAGTAGGTTAGAGTTCAACCTAGCCCTTCTGGAATGTGTTGGCCAAATGGGCAGGTAAGTTGTCACTTAGTTGTTACTTAGCAGAGGCCAGTAAGTGATTATTAATGTTCTCTTGTGTGAACTAATTTAGACCTGAAAAAAAAAGAAGAAAGGAAGGAAAGAAGGGGAGAGGGAGGAAGGAAGGGATGAGGGAGTGAAGATTAAAGAAAGACAGATAGACATCATTAGGGATAATGGAGTGGTGAGAACCTCCAAAACTCCTCTCCTCCATAAAAGCAATGAGAACACAGGCAAAATTGTCAAAATAACTTTTTCAGAACTCTAGAAATTAACCAAAGGCTTGAAACAAAGTAGGAAGCATTTATTCAAGCAAAGTGGCTGAATCTCAAAAAGAATGGAGTATTTTTGTGGCATTTGAACATTCCCTAAACAAGTCACCCTCTCCTCCGCTTCATGATAACCTAGGAGAAATCAGCTCACAATCAAGGTGAAAACCAGCAGTCTGGCCGCCAATGGAGGGGTTAAATCAAGATTGGGCTCTTCCAACTCCCCATTCTCAAGGATTTGTCGTTATTTGACATGGCTGGCAGTTCCCTAGAAACTCCATTTACAAAGCATTTTTCATACCTCCAAGTTCTCCTAATGCAAACAACCTTTTACTTGGACCTGTTTGTTGAAAAAAGTCAGCCAGTAATTGTTTACCCTAAGGTGCCTAAAGTGATGCTAACAGTTAAAACAACAAGCTTACCAAAAAACATAAAGGAAAGGCTGGGGAATAAAACATCCATAGGGAGCTTTGAAAAGCTTCGTCTAAGGGCTGCTTCCATGTACAATGCCCTGTTCTGGGATAGACCTCTCTCTAGGATAATTGAATATGAAAGAGTAACATACACCTTGTCCTCTGACCCCAGCAGGACAATTAATATAGGAACTTTTTAGTCAGGCATTAGACTATTTCTCGAAGTCTGAGCTGTTTAGAGTGAAATAATGCCTGGATATTATTAGTTCCTATCCAGTCAAACATACTGAATCCCAGTAGAATCTCAGTAGTGCCCAGTCTCTCAGCTGCAGAGAGGTGAAGATCACCATTGTTCTTTGTATGCAAAGAAAGACACAGATCTCCAAACTCAAAAACATGAAAAAATGGGGGGTGTTACCCAAATGATATTGAGTAGGAAAAAACTGAAGTAATCACAAATGAATTAACTTCTTCTATGTAAATATACTATTTTAAATAGATATTGGGTCTGATGCACCAAAGAACAGGAACTTGTCCACGGGAACCATAAAGTATTTTGCTAATGTACCTATCACCAAATACCCAAGCAGGCCATTTTAAGTTGCCTAAAAATACAAAATTTTTATGATGATTACCTGAAATTCTTGTCTGTCAAGATTTCATAAGTGCACATGTAAACTAAAATAACCCACAGAGAGATTTCTTAGTCTGACTCAAAAAAAAAAAGCATTCTTCCCAAGTCCTTTGAAACTGTGGCTCAAAGCCAACATCTCAAACTGAGACTAATGTTACAAAAATCTATAAGCCATTAACTCCAGCCATATTAAATACATCAAAATCAATTCTAATGCCCTGTTCTTCTTCCAAAGTCCCAACCCTCAATTGGAAATATATAAGAAAATACTGCCTGCTCCCAACGTCCTTCAGCTTTTTGTCTGATTTATTCTGAAAGCTTCAGTTGTGCCCACCTGTATGAGGAAAACAGAAAAATTAGGAAGTGGTCAGCAAGTCTGATGATCCTTGGCACCCTCCCTGTCTGGCTCTTCATCCAGAAGCCAAGCCCAACCTTCAGTGGTCATGCCAGGTCTCCACAGCACCAGATCCACAGAGCTGGGGAAAATCACCTGATATTTCTTTCCACTGGTCCAATAACAGGCTTTGATAGATTATCTAGTCCTTGTATCCCTCCTTATCATCTATGAAACACAGGCTGTTTTTCTTACTCTGAAAGCTCCTGATTACCAACAATAAGAACTACAGAATAAGAAGGCAACTTTCTTCCCTCCTCTTTTAATATGTATCTTATAAGTGGTAGTGTCTTTTTTTTTATTCCAGTATCAATGTCCTGCCACGTCTTCGAAAGTATACTTGTATTACTAGTTCTTCATTCTGTTTCTAGTTCTCACTCTATAAAAATTGAAAAATAGACTCCTACACTGCTTTCTGACTCCTTTTCTATTATAAACATTTACAATTTTAAATTTCTAAACAAACGCCAATTTGTATCTTGTACTGTTTGATATGTACAGTTTTCATTGTTGTTCAGTTATGGACATTTTCTAATAACATAGATGGCATCTTTTTTTCCATAAATGAATGAGAATTGTGTTGGTTTTATTTATGTGTGTGTCCAAAACTGTGGGAGCTGATATGGCTATCTATTTTAAACTGTTTCTATAATCCATTTTGAACATGGATTCAGAACATGGTCTTTTAGTATTGATTCTTGGAGTTTATTGGGTCTTCATTTTGACTTAGTAGATAATCGATCTTTGTAAATGTCCTTTGTGTTGCGAAATTGTCCATACAGTAATTGTTGGTGCAAGGATCGTGGTTTTCCAGAAGCAATATAGCAAAATGATTAGGACACAGACTCTTAAATCCTAACACCCACATTTACCAGCTCTGTGATCTTGGACAAGTTACTTGAACCTCTCTGGGCCTTCGCCGGCTTATCTGTTAAACGCCTAGCATACATTAGACGTTATAAAAGTGTTAGCTGTTATAAGACAAATCCTTGGAATCTAGTGTATTGAGTCATTCAAATATTCCTTACCCTTATTAAGAATTTTTATGTTTGATTCACCAATTACTGAAAAATGCATTTTCAAATCACTCTTTGTGGTGTTATAATAGTCTTTTTTCTCCTAAAAGCAAACTCTAGACAAGGATTTAGGGACGAGTGGTTTGTTTGGGGGAGGATCTCAGGATGCACTACGAGGGAGTAGAGAATTGAGCTAGCAGAGGAAGGACAACCAATACATTTGCATTCAATAAATTTGCATCAATTAATATTGCCATGTGGCTCAATCCCACTGAAGACTGAATATTTATCCATAAAAGATATCCACATCCTAATCTTTGGAAAATGTGAATGTTACTTATATGACCAAAAAAAAGGACTTTGCAGATGTGATCTTAAGGATTTTGAGCAGAGGAGATTATTGCAGATTATCCAGGTGGGCCTGATATTTGCAAGAGGGAGGCAAAGGGAGATTTGATACAGACAGAAGAGGAGAAAGCAATGTGAGGATGAAGGCAGAGACAGGCAAAGGAGGATGATGCAATATTAATAAAGTAAACTGATATGCTCTGAATATGCTCAAAACAAGTAATTACTATGATTCCAGTCAATAATACGTGGATACTTTATCCACAGTGATAAGGGAATGAAAAGCATTCAGGGTTATGCAAATGCATAGTGTAGTAATATCACTGTCTGTCTTCACAGTCTGCCTTAGTCCATTCGGGCTGCTATAATAAAACACTATAGACTGGGTGGCTTATAAAGAAGAGAAATTTATTTCTCACAGTTCTGGAGGCCAGAAGTCCAAGATCAAGGGGCCAGCAGGTTCCTCATCTGATGAGGACCTGCTTTCTGGTTCACAGACAGTCATCGTCTCTATTTTTAGTTATAGTTTTTAAAATTTTGTAGCCATCATCTTTCTGTGTCCTTGCATGGCAGAAAGGCTGAGGGATCTCTCTGGGGTCTCCTTCATAAGGGCACTAATCCCATTCATGCAAGCTCCACCGTCACAACCTAATCACCTCCCGAAGGCCTCAGCTTCTAACACCATCGTATGGGGGATTAGGTTGCCACATATGAATTTTGGGGGAGCACATTCAGTTTATAGCAGTCTTAAATTTTAATACCCAACAGATTTCACATATATGATGTCAACTGGCAATTATTTTTTCTAGTGGAAAAACAGCTGTCATTGGTCTCTAATGTAAGTAATTACTTAATAAAAGATTTGTCCTTTACTTAAGGAAAATGTCATAAAATTAAGGATAGACAAAATATTGAGTTCTTAGCTAGTTATAAAATAGTATTTTATACCTTAAGAATAAATCTAGTAAGAATTATTTTATTACGCATTTTAAACAATCTTAAATTGTTTTGTTAAACTATGCTTAAAATACAGAATTATATTTTATTTTCCATTCTTGAATTGTTCCACCTACCAGCCGTTACACAGTTTAGTTCAGATACAACTGATTTGACTTTGCATATAAACTTTAGCACATTTCCTCACAACAATTTTCTCAATCATGTTGTGCTTTTTTTCCCTCTTTATCTCCTGGGACTACAGCCCTCACCAAGAAAGAGTTGACTTCTCTGCTGGGGCATTTTTGCTTCCAGAACTTTTAAGTTCTAATACAAATACTTTCATTTGAAATGAAAGTAATTCTTTGATATTTATAAAACTTGTTATTCACCAGATGAAGGAATACAACTACGTGAAATTTCAAAGAAGCTCCATCAAATTTTATTCCATAAAAACATGTGAGCAAGTGCAGGTCTTGATGGGATACAGGCACGGCTGTGCTCCAGAGGAGGCAGCTGCGGGGCCCTATATGGGACCTTGTCCTTAAACCTCAGCCCATCAGTAAGCAAACTGAGCGAACCACATTCTGGAAGCACATGGCACTTCTTGTAAGGGTGCTGCAGCCGATGCTCGGGCTGTTCTTGCACCTGTGGGTCAGGTTGCTGTGGGGCCATTCCATAGCACCTTGCCTCATCCCCATGCCCTGAGCTCCTCATCTTCCTCTCTAAGGGCCTCCTGGTGACTTTGTGGGACCTGTTCAGGGGCCTGAGTCGGGGTTTCCTCCACACCAATTAAGTCTCTGATTCTCTGACACCAACTGGCTGGCCAACAATTCAATTCACTTCTGCCACTACCTGGAGTCAGCCCAGTGAGGCTATTCGTAAGTATGGAAAATAAAAATCACCTAAATCTGCAAAAGAGAAGTATTAATATATCAGGAAAACTTTGCCATCTCCACTTGAA
>NW_012147930.1:3708259-3710712 GCF_000956105.1 Propithecus coquereli
AAAAGAAAGAGGAAATGTTTTAAATTACAGGGTGTCCCAAAAGTCACCATACATAGGGAAAATGGGAAATTGTAGCTAAATGTATCTTTATTTACAAAATATTCATATAAAATCTTTCCTTTGTATGGAGACTTTTGGGACACCCTGTATTTAAATTTCATATTCAACCAGACCTCCCATCAGGAGTAAGGTACAATTTTTAAAATGCTGACATACAACATTTTACCTCCCTCACACCTTTCCCTAAGAAGTTACCAGAGCATTTGCTTCAGAAAATAAGGTAGTAAACCAAGAAAAAGGACCTAGGAACCAAGGGCAAGAATGCATCCTACGCAGGAGGAAGGGAAGAGACACCCAGGTGGAGAGTTGTGTGGCCCTCCTGCACAGCACCGGCCCCAGAATGGAACAGAAAGGTCCAGGAGACAGGCCTTCTGTGGGAAAAGAATAGAACAACTGGTACATTGCAGCACTTGGAAAATATTCTTGATAGACATTTAACAGATCTGTTAGAGCATCCCAAATAATATTATTGATGGTGTTAAAAATGCAGTCAGACCAAGTTAGAATTTTAAGAGTTTATTGTGCATTCAAAACAACAGTTCGCAAACTGGGAGACCTCAAAACTGAAAAATGTGAGGAAGTCTCAGTTTTACAGCAGTTATGGCACAGTTGATAGAGCATAAAAGAGGGAGTATATTTACCTTTCTCATGAGTCACATATTTTAAGGCAAATAGAGCTGTTTAAGCTGATTTGTCTAAAATGATTGGTTTAATCTCATTGAGTCATGCTGATAAAGACAAAAAAGTTATCTTTGCATTGTGTTTATATTTAGGGTTAGGGTTTCTAGAAAATCAGGATGACCTAAGTTTTGCTTCAGTGACTATGGGCAGTTGACCTTGAAGGATCTAAAATGTTGCCCTCAGTTTTATTTACTTTTTTTTAACAATAGACACATAGGAAACTATACAAAATTGGGGCAAATCTTTACTGTAGGAAAAACAAAAAGGAGCATGAGCCCACTACTTTGTGAAACCATGAACATTTAGAAAATATGGGCTTTTACTTCAAAAATGTAATACAGGCATATTAAAAGCAGGCAAAGAGAAAAATTGTGAGGAAGATACATAAGAGAGTTAAATCTTTATCATAGAAGATAACCAACAGATAATACCTAAGTGGATATTTTTTAAAGCAGTATGGTACTTGGAAGTAAAGATCTAATTACCCACAGAGCAAAAATAATTGAAATCTATATCCAGGTGGGGATGAAGGAGGGATAGTGCAAGTTATTGCTGGTTTTTATTATAAGATTTAATACTATTGATTTTTCAACTACACCAATGTATAAGCTTAATAAAACATAAGAATTGACATTTATTTTAAAAAGTCATGAAATAATTTTATAATTTCCATTCAGAATTATCAAAATAAATTTTCATTCTCAAAGAAGTAAGCTTTCATTGTATGAAAAGTGTATTTATGTGGAAGAGCTAAAAGGAATTTTAATATTTGTGGTGTGTAACATATGCATTTACCCAGCATCTGAGAATGGAAAGAATTCTATCTCTTGGATATCAGATATTATCTTTGATAATAATGTACACCTTAAGATTTCTGGGAAATAATTTTGTTTGTAAAATCAATAAACAATCCAAGATACAAATTATGTCTAACTTTTTAAATTACACCAAATAATTGTATATTGAAGGCTTCATTAACTTTCATACATTTGTTCAATAAATATTGATTGAGTACCTACTAATTGCCAAGCACTTGCTAAATACTTATGAATACAAAGATAAAGTTTAAAAATAGGCCTTGCTTTCAGTAAGACTATAGAAGCTCAAACAGTCTCTCTCAGTACCCATTATCTCAAAGAACAAAGATTTTAAATCTCCATATGCTGGAGTTATCTTACACCTAACCCAAAGCCACGTCAACATGGATATCCATGTCTTTAATAGAAAATCTCTTCAGGGTGTTTTGTGTGACGGTTGCAATGGTACCAGTATAATTCCAAAACAACTCTAACCACTGCCTAGAATTCCTAAAGGGATGAGAAGTCTGTGAGAGCCGAGTCACTTTGTTAAATGGAAAACAAATGGGTTGCTCCAGCTGAAATAGAAAACATCAGTCCTTTTAACACCCGTAAAATCACCAGCATTTTTCCACTCTCAAAATGTTTATAAGTACAGACTAAGACCAATCCCTTTTCTTTTAGAAAGAGGGGATGAAAAGCCACCTCAATAACTTCTTGAGCATCGTACATGCAACTGTGAAGGAATAAGACTATTTTCCATAAGCCACATGTGGAAATGAGTGGAATATCTCATAGTTATACACATAGTTAAGGTTGTCTTTTCTTTATTAAAAAAAAAGAAGGAAAGAAAGAAAGAAAACTAACAAGACCTTTAAAAAGTAAAAATAGATTCATTCAAGGAAGTCTATATAT
>NW_012147930.1:3710952-3713125 GCF_000956105.1 Propithecus coquereli
AGCCCAGTGAGGCTATTCGTAAGTATGGAAAATAAAAATCACCTAAATCTGCAAAAGAGAAGTATTAATATATCAGGAAAACTTTGCCATCTCCACTTGAAGAGCCACGGATTTCCCCTTGATTCCTGGTGTTGACATTAGTTTTCCCTTGAGCTCAGCGTACCCACTGCTACACTGCCCAGTTTGTGGAAGTTAGCTTTTCAACTTCAGGCCTGTCATCTGTTAAAGGAAAAACAGTTTTTCCTGCTAGGAGCTAAATAACTCATTCAGGGATCTCTGCTTCATTAGTGCTGTGATTTAGGCAACTGAACAGAATGCCTCTGACCATATATTCACAGACTGCAAACAAAAAGGAAAGAAATTTCTGGAACTCCTCTGCTTTCCTTTATTGCTTTCAGTCTGGGTTTACTTAAACTACTCTGGAGTTGGGTTCCCTTCCAATATTTAAATTACCCAGGCACAGGCACTGGCCCAAGCTCTCTGACAGGTTATGAAGGAGATGCTGTCTGTGTCATCCACTTCCTCTACTCCCTTTCTCCCTTGAAAATGAGGAGCAAAACGGAGAGTGTTGAGTGGAAGAAATTCACAGGAGACTGTGCAGAATCTCTGTCATTCACACATCTCTTCTTCCTCTTCTACTGTTGCCCTTGTGGGACTGGCACAGTGAGTGTACAGGCATGTACTAAGTGCTTGCTATGTTCCAGGCCCTGCACTTGGTGCTTAATTATTTTGTTTCATCTTCAGTTAATGAGCTATGTATTGTTATTTATGTTTCCCCAGTGAGAGAGTAGTTTCAGAGTGTTGTCAAAAGCCACACTTGGTAAGTTTCAGGGGTGGTATTTGAAAGTAGTTATTTCTAATTCCATGGATGAGAGAAGTGAAAGAAAATTAGAAGAGAGACTTTTAGGGTCTTCTCAGGGAAGTATATTGGGTGCAACCACTTAGTTACATTTCCCTAGAGCCCTTGGAAGTTAAATGAGCCAGGGTGGGTCCAAGAGGATGCTGACAGCTAGAAATGTTATCTGGCACTAAACTCTAAAATTTAGAAATGTGAATTAAAGACTTTTAGCATTCTACCCAGATTCTTCTGTTTAGTTTATCAGATCAAAAGATTAGACAAGCTTATCAAAGATGGTATGTTCTAGAACGAAAAGCATGCATTTGGTGGGAGATTCCCCATTTTATACCTTTCAGAAAATTGAGAGAGAGAGGAAGAGAGAGAGAGATATTAGGAGATTGGGAGAAAGAGAGAAAGAATGCAAACATTCAAGAGAGTAGTACTTGGACCTAAAAACCTTCCCAATACAAGAGAATTCCATTTCCATTTATATAGAACAATGTACAGCAAGCAGAAGCTCCAGCTTAGAGCAAGTAGAAGGGCCAAGTGAATCACAACTGAAAGTCAGATGTCAGAGAGCTTCAGAATAAACAAGGACTAAAGGGACACAAATTCCGGAAAGGGAAGAAATGTTAAAGGGTAAGCCAAGAACCTGTAGATGTCTTTTCCCGGGGGCGTTTGCCAAACCACTAAGAATTTGGGTGTAGTTTAGGCAGAAGCCACAGCTGGAGACAGAACGAAACAGTGGAGATGTTGATGCTCACATGGGGCAAGGATGTCCAAACTGGAGACTCGCAGGTATCGACAGAGCCAGGCTCCCTTCAAGGTATTTGCCAGCTTCCGAAGCAATGCCAAACAGGAGGCTGAGGAGCTAAGTTAAAAGACAAAACTGTAAAGTAGGAACTATTAGCAAAGCACAACCAGCCGCGTGCCTGATTGGGCTGTGGAAATCGGCCCCCACTCTCTCTGCCTAGCAGAAGAAAGGAGATACAATCATATTTATCCTCCACTGCTTTAATACATGGTGTCTAACATTCAAACAAAAAATATATACACATGAATGCATAGAACCCTATGGACAATAATTAAGAGAAAAATATAGAAAATAAAAGTAGACCCATGGGGATACAAATATTGGAATTGGTAGACAAGAACTTTAAAATATCTATTAGTTATATGTTCTAAAAATGGAGGAGAAAAACATGCAAAAGAGATGAAAAGATGAAGATTTTAATGGAATTTTAATTTATGAAACCAAGAATCAATATACATTCTATAACTGAAAAAAAAAAACACTATTTACAACTACAGACTCAATCAATGGTCACATTGTAC
>NW_012147930.1:3716195-3798344 GCF_000956105.1 Propithecus coquereli
ATTAGTTTGACCTATAAACTTAGAAAGAGAAACAACCAATTAAATCTTCCCTCATATACTAACAAGAGTTTATAGGAAAAAACATAGAGCAATGCCTCAAGGAAATCTGTAATGAACAAGAATCAATCTGTATCAGGACCTATTGACTTGGTACTCAAACACTTAAGATCCCAGGACGGTGAGTCTCTAAAGTAAAAAGGCTCGATTTGACTGAAAAAAGCCTGATTTTTTGTATCTGTTTACAGTTTAGTCACTTTAAGAAACTATTGCAGAGTACTTAAGAGCTTTTGGAATTAGACAGCCTGGGTTGCATTCCAGATTTTGTTACTTTATCGGGTTAGGTAGGTCACTTAACTTCTCTAAGATTTAGTTAAAAAGGGATAATAAAAATCTCTCACATAGTGCTCTGTTGAGAATTATATGATGAAATACACAGCAAATGACCAATAAATGTTAGAGGACGCTAATATATAGTAAATATATATCATAATTATTGTCACTGTCATTGTATTAGAAAAGTTATTTATATGTCCTTATGATATTTGAAATCTACAAATCCATAGTTACATTTTCTTTGTATTTATAAAGTTGTGTGTTTTCTCTTTTTTGAACAGACCAAAAAAGATCATTCATTTATTCACCAATGTTCATCAAAATAGATGGCCTTTTAAAGGTGTGAGTGTTTTTTTTGGGGGGGGTTGTGTTTTGTTTAATGGATTAAGTCCAATATTATTTTATTTTCTAATTTACTAAGTTTTCTCCTTTATTCAATGATTCTTTCTATGTAATGCTTTGTTTATTGTGCTGCTTTTCTTAAATGTTTTTTAGCTAAATGATTAATTCATTTATAGGAATTGCTATGTTAACAAATACGGGGAATCTTCCTTACATTTTTTAGAATAAAATGTTAGAAGAAATTGTATGCTTTTTTTTTCTAACTTATGTATTATTTTTCACAAGAACGGAGGAAAACATCTTGACTGTGACCAGCCTTGGTCAAATGTCATAAATGGCCTGGTTATAAACAGCTGTGGTCATAAATGGCTCTGGTCAGATGTCATGGACCTCTGTCACACATGTAATAATAAAAATGTATGTGGAAAGCACATGAGAAAAAGCCATCATTCCCAACTCAGGATGCACAATGGAATTATTCAGGGAGCCTTTAAATTACAGGATGTCTCCACTCCCCTCAGAGTCTGATCCAGTTGGACTCGGGCAGGGCCCTGGTAAGAGTTCTTCACATTCCCTTATTATTTATTTCTAATTCTACAACAATATGGCTTTGGAATTTGGTCTACATGATTGCAAATTCTTGGAATTTGGGATTTCTCATTTTTGTAAATGTCTAAATTACTTTACCTTTGTTTATTCGTTATCTACTTGACCTGACTATTTCTGAGACAGGTATATTTAAAGCCCCCAATGTTAATGGAGCTTTAGCATTTTCTGAGTATATTTAATATGTTCTGATGCTATGATGTTCTGAAAATAAGAGTTTTACAACCTATGTCTTTTTAATAAATTTTTGCTTCATGAAAATAAAATAAATGTATAGAGTTAAATAAATATCAATAAATGTCTAATATATTCTTCTTGCACCTCCATGAATCATTTTAAGCACTATTTTTAGTAATAAGTAGATAGACATACAGACAGATGATGGGTAAATAGGGTTTTATTATTTCTTTAGGTTCTTGATTAAAAACAAAAGAAACAAAAGAAGAAAATCTTTTGTTGAAATTTGGAATGTGGACAGAATATAATTTTGGGGACTTTGATACTCTACTTCTGTCACGACATATAAAGGTATGTAAAATCAGATACACAAAAAGGCACAACAATCATACAATGTAGTTAATGTCCTTGTTCCCACCGTCCAAGTTACTCTCTTTGCTCTCATCCTCTGTCCCTGCATCTACACCCCCTAATTTCTTGAATGTAATGTTTATGATTCTCATTCATTTCTTTGCAGTTTTTATGTATATAAATGTGTGCGTGTGTATGTCTGTATAGATGTTTGAATATTTTCAAACTTTGGAATATTATTGGGGATGATATTCTAAATATTTGGCAACCAATGTGACATAGGCAAAAATGTTGGTATTTAGGCATTCTTTCTTTGGCTGCCAGGTCACCTGCAAGTCAGAGGTATACCAGGACAGTAGCCAGTGCTGCTGGTGGGCGTGGCAAGGGAATACGTGAGCTGAGCACATATCACAGAGAAATATTTCAAAATTTAACAACAAATATGTCTCTATTTTTGCATACTGACTTAACATCAGCTCTAGGAATCAAACCATCTGTGATTTTCTGCAAATTCTTTTATTTGCATTCATCATTGCGTTAATATATGTAGCTTGAATGCATTCATCTTCTTTGCCCTACCATAATCCATTGTATGACTCTGCCACAACTTGCTTATCCATCGTGTTGTTGATGGACATTTAACTATTTTTACTTTCTGCAATTATAAAGTTGTTCTGAACATTCTTGTACCTCTCTCTTTACCTAGGAGTTGAAATACTGTGCAGTAGTATATTTGCATATTAAACTTTACTAGTTGAAAAATAAAGTGGTTATGGCAACTCATACTCTCACTACCTAAATCAAAGTGTTCCTGTTGCTTCCAATCTGGCCAACATTTGGTAGTACTGGACTTTTAAGTACTTACCAATTTCCTGGGTTAAATTGTATCTCTTGTATTTCCCTCATTACTTGTGAGTCTGTCAATCCTTCATGTTTAATAGCCATTTTATTTTCTTCCTCTGTGAATTGCCTACTTATATTTTTTGCCCACTTTTCATCGAATTTATCTTTCTCTTGATTTATAGGAGTTCTTTACTCTGGCTACAAATATTTGTCAGGTACATGCACTACAAATATCTCCTTCCTGGTGAATACCTCTCCTTTCACTTTCTTGTGTTTTTTGGTGACTATACATTTTATTGTTATCATCATTATTTTAATGCAGTTGAGTGTATCAATCCTTTTTCCTTCATGGTTTGTGGGTTTTCTTTCTTATTTAAGAAACACTGATGAAAAAATTATTCTCCTTTATTTTCTTCTGAGATTTGCTTGGAAGTCTTAAATCTGCTTAAAATTGATTTGGAATAGGGCTTGAGGTTTATTCATGTGGCTGGTAAAGTGTGCTAGAGCATTTACAGACGATGACACTTCCCTGTGTGCGTCAGTCTATATCGGGTTTTCTATACTTTTCCCTTGTCCTATTTGTCCATCATGCTGTTTTAATTACTGTAACTTTATAACAAGTCTTGTTACCTGGAAAAGCAAGGCTCCCCATTTTTTTTTTCTTCTAAAATGACTTGGCTATTCTTACCCTATTGCTCTTCCATTTAAAAATCTCCTTGTCAAGTTACATTAAAAAAAAAACAAACTTGTCCCAGTTTTGATTGGCATTGCATTCAATGTATGGAATAATTTGAGGAGGAATGACACATATATTATATGCAGTCTTTCTATCATGAAATGTTATGTGTCTTCATTAGATGAGCTTTCTAAGAATTTTTTTATGAAGTTTTACAATTTTTTCACATATGGCTATGATGTACATGGTATGCTTTGTTTTATACATTTTTCTAAATTGTGGCTATAAAATAGAAATATAATTGATTTTTGTGTAATGATCTTATATCTAGAAACCTTGTTGAATCACAGATAATAAAATATTTCTGTCAATAGTGAAAAGTTAATTAATATCTAATTTCTCTACCAGAGAGAAAAAGGGAGGCTGGAAGGTGAGTCTGAGACTTCTTTTCCCTTAATATTCTGATTGGCTTCTTGTAGCTCTACAAATGCCACCTTGGCTACTGGAATTATTCAGAGGTTCCCTTGAGAAAATCCATTTATGTAGATGGCCTCTGTTTTCCCCGTTCGTGCTGTGGATCCCTCAGTTGTGTTGGGTTTTGTACTCTCCCCTCTCTCCCCTCTGCTTTACTATTACAAATCCTGATTCCAGTTCTGATTCTAGTTTTAAACATTGCAATAAATATTTTATTTCCAAAATATTAAGAACGTAGGGAAGGGAAAGACATAAATACTCCTGTTTGGTCAGCCATCTGGTACCACAATTTCAACACTTCTTCCTAAAATTTTTTTAATATTAAAATTAGATGCTCACAGAGATATCTGCACCTAACTTTATAATCTAGAATCCCACCAACATGCTTTCCATAATTTCCAACAAGCTCTTTCCTTCAAAATTATAGTATCTATTTATTCTAGTTAGATTTTTATAGCTAATGAGGACAGCTGGCACTATGTGATGTTTCTGGCATTCTGTATTACATAGAAAAAATTTAAGTGTCTGCACCATTATTTTTTCCTTACTTCCTGAAAAATAACTAAAAGAACAAAAACAAACATACTGCATTATGACCTCTTGACACTTTCCAATCAATATCTAGTTTTCCTGCCAGGTAACTTCTAAGGCTTATTTTACCTCCTCTTTTTTCAGAAGTGTGGGAGACCCAATGAATTATTGAGTAAACCTTGTAAATTTATTTGTTAAATACTAATATTAGGAAGAGCTAAACATAAATTAATAAGTAAGTATGATGCATTATCATGACAAGCTTGGGATAGCAACGATTTCTTAAACAGAATAAAAACATGCTGGCCACAAAGGATATATTGGACCATATTAAAATTAAGAAGTTCTGTCTATCAAAAGAAATATTCAAGAGAATGGAAAAGTAAGCCATAGGTTGGGAGAAGATATTTTCAATACATATATTTGTCAAAGGATGCACATTCATCATATATAAAGAGCTTCCATAAATCAATAAAAAGAACAAACAACTCAATAGAAAAATGGGCAAAATACTTGACTAGGCACTTCATACAAGAAAATATAAATGTCCAAAAATCATATGAGAAAGTCCTTAATTTTATTAGTTATCAGGAAAATGTAAATTAAACCCACAATGTGATATCACTGCATACCCACCTAAGTAACTAAAAAGATGGACAAAAGCAAGCGTTGTTAAGGATGTGGATCAAATAAAAATCTCATACATTGCCTGGTGGAGATGCAAAGTGTTAGAACCCCTTTGGTAAATTTCTTGGAAGTATCAATGAAAGTTTAACATATGCATGTCCTATGACCCAGCAATTATATCCCTAGGTATATAGAAATGTATACATGCATGCTCTTAAAAAAATGTATAAGAATATTCATATCAGTACTATACATCATTATTCAAAACTGGAAACAACTCAATGTTCATCAACAATAGAATGGACAGCCTGGTGCAGTGGGTTGTGCCTGTAATCCCAGCTACTCAGTAGCTGAGGTGGGAGGAGTGCTTGAGGCCAGGAGTTTAAGACCAGCCTGGGCAAGACTCCATCACTAAATAATAATAATAATATAATATAATAAATTTAAAAACACAATAGAATGAATAAATTATGATATTTGTTGACCTAGTGTTTTACAAAACAATTTTGCCAATCCCTATTACATTGTAATAAATAAGAGCAAATCACAACTACAAGAACATATAGATGATTCTCCCAACATATTGATGAGCAAAAAAACATCAGACACATGCTGAGTTACTTCCTTTTCATAAAGTTCTAATACAGGCAAAGTTAATCCATGATGTCGAAAGTCAGGGTAACAAAAAACCTGAGGGGCAGGGGGTATGACCAGAAGAGCTGGCTTCCTTGGGTACTGGGACTGTTTCAATTCTTGACCTAAACACGGGTTGCACTACTCTATTTACTTGGTAAATCTGATCAAATTGTACATTTATAGTTTGTGTAGATTTCTATATATGTGTCACACATCAATAAAAGTATTTTTCAACCTCATTAAAACAAAATGTACGAAGGTTTTTCTGGGTTGTCGTAGTGTGGTTAGGAAGAGACAAAGTAGTATCAGCACAAGCAAAAATAGTAAAATAATCCTGCGAAGTAAAGCCAGATCATAACAGAAAGAACATTTACTTCCAATTCTTTTTTATAGCTAAGGAAAATAAGGCCCGGAGAAGTTATTTGAATAATATACCTGTTTTGTATAAGAGGGCAAATTAGAACCAATAATCCAGCTTAAAAATCTAGCTCTTTTCTTATTACACAACACTACTATTCTCCTCATCAAAGTATAGAAAAAGAGTATAACCTATAAATGTGAGTTCTGTGACTTTTCATGTCCAGTTACCATCTCCATAAAATAATTGTATCATAATCTATTATTTTCTTTAAAGCATCAAATATTTAAAAGAATTATTTATTTAGTTTTGATACATCATTTTTTCATATAGAAAGATAGAAACAAACATTAAAACATTACAATTAACAAACATAGAAATAACATGTTAGAAAACAGAATTTAAGGCAATTTATTTCCTCTCCAAGCCATGAGATAGTTCCCGTCACCATAGTATAATGAACAGGAAAACCCCATCTTTAAGTTTTTAAACATTTAACCATAAAATATCTCAAATATGCATAAAATACTGGAAATAAGATAGCAGGCATCATTTTAGATTCTTAGAATCTTGGATTCATTAGCTGTTAACATTCAATTCATATGTTTCATATATCTGTACTGCATATAGTAAAAAAAAAAATGTATCTGAAGCCAATACCCCCAGGTAACAATCTCATTGCATTCCCTCACTCCCCAGAGGTAACAACTAACCTCAATTTGGCATTTATGCATGCTTATATGTATCATTTTACCAATTCTGTATATACCTATATCACTATAAAACAGTTTTATATTTTTTAAATTATGTAAATGAATGTTCTGAATGTATCTTTATCTTAACATTATTTAAAATGGAAAGTCCTAAATGACTTGCTTCAGGATAATTTTCAAATGCTCCTAGGACAAAAATCACTTGACTTTCATCCTCAAAGTGCTTTGAGAGGTAGATTATAATTGCAATGTCCTGCACCGCCTGTCATATTTTATTTTGTAAGCTGCCTACATGTACGTTCAATCTAGTACCTATGTTTATAATTAATTAGATCCCAAAATAGAAACGGCAGCAGAGAATAGAATTTTATTGTTGAAAGTATCAGAATTGGTTGGAGGTTGCTTGATATTCCCTTACTGTCTATGCAACCATTTCCTGCTTACACAAAATCTTAATAAAAAAGAGAATTGTTTTCCACTTTCTGACTTCAACAAGAAGGTCATTATTCTTTTATTGGGTAGCTTTGCAGTAAATAGCTCTCATTTTTAAAGCTTTGACTTATTGAGCTTTATTTTAATTCCACTCCACTGTTGGACATGTCCCTTTCTTCTGAGTCATCCCCAAGACATCTCCCCACCTCACCTCCCATGTCCAGTGCAGTCTGGTCTCATGATTTCTGAGCTGGCTCACCCACTAGCCCCGTCCACTCTTCCTAATCCTCATCTCCACTCCAGAAGCCAAGCCTCCATCCACTCCCACCTTGTAACTACACTGATTTACCCAAACCTGCTGCTGTGCCCTCTCAGCTGTTCTCATTACAGCAGCTCTGAAAGAAAAGAAATCTCAGACGCTTAACATTCTTTAAAGCCCTGCATCCTGTGGTTCTCGTCACACCTCCAGACTCACTGGGGATTAGTCTCCTCTCAGTCTGTGCCCTTGAACCACACGTCCTCTCCCAGTTGCTTGAGTGTTCCATGCTGCTTCATCTCCCCCAAAGCCTTCACACCACCCATGTCCTCATCCCAAGACTCTGCCCTCCCCTCCACAGGTGATCCTTTCCTAAGGATCCCTCTGACCCCCTGACCTCATCTCTGGTACCTCGTTCTCTTCCTTCACAATCTTACCAGTGAAGGTGTGTGTGCATGTGGCTGTGCACATGTATTGATGTTTCTCTTTCATGCTAAATCACAAGCTCCATCAGAGCAGGAACCATCTCTATTTTATGCAAACCTGAACATTTAACATTGAACCCCCAGCACTTAGCATACTTAATGAATAGACACTGAATTGTAAAAAATGGGCATTTGTGTCACCTAACTAATGTGGGAGCAACTAGAGGACTGGAGGGTAGTATCCCTAATATCTCACTGTGGTTTGCTTATGAAAAATGAGCTGAGATGTATATGTGTGTGTAAAGGTAGCAACAACCTTACCAACTAGTCTGTAGCTGCCAACATAGCTCAAAAATGTCTGCCCTGTGATTGCCTTAGTATGTGACGTCCCCACCACACAGCTCTCTGCTTGCCAGTGCAGCTATGCTGCCCCAGATACTAACTAGTTAGCACGCCCACTGCATTGGTGTGGCTTAGCTTATCAAGTGAGCTAACAAAACTCCTAAGTGCAGAATCCATGGGCCTGTGAGAGAGCACAGGGAGTTGTGATCAGGCCAGGAAACCAGGCAGTCTGGATGCTCAGGTTTGTGAAAGGCTTCGCAGGGTAGTGATGGGGAGAAAGTTAAGTCTTTTAAGTGAAGTATCCCAAGAAGGAAAAACAACAACCACATGAACCCACCACTAAATTGGAACTAATAGATCAACACTCATGTGCACAAGTGGTAGTAAATTTCAATGAAAATCAAGCAGGTGGGGAGGAGGAGATGGGTGAATTCACACCTAACAGGTACAATGCACACTATCTGGGTGATGGACAATAACTTTGACTCAATTTGAACAAAAGCAATTCATGTAACCAAAACATTTGTACCTCCATAACATTCTGAAATTAAAAAAAAAATAACATAAGTTCAATAAGGGAGCATTTAGTCTGTTTTATTTCTGCCTTAGCCAGTCACACTTCTGGTAGGAAAGTAAGGAGAGAATTAAAATATGAAAGATGTGAGCTGCATGGCATTTCCGTGGCTCTTTGCATCACCCCACAGTTGCATGCTTCCTTCCCACTGCTACATTCCACTATCATCTCAAAATATTGAGTTCCATCCTTTCCCTATGCCTAGAATCTTTGGTTTTGCCATCTTTAATATATCTTAGACCATTTGTATCCAAAAACCTATTCTTAGGGAAATTGTTTTTCCTCATATGTCTTTTTACATTGACAAGAAACAACTTAGGAAACGCTCTTATATTTAAATGATTTAAGCTTGTGAATACCTACGATTGCATCCATAATCACATCTATTCAAAGACGTGGTATAATCATTTGATTTTTCCCTTACTATGTATTCCACTCATTATTAAGGAGTCTAAAAAGCAGAAACCCCTAAACTTCCTGAAAATCTTGCTTTCCTGGGATTTTAAGACATTCTGTCTACATTTAAAGATAATGATAAAGCACTACCTGAGGCAACTTTGACACCTTTTGAAATTGAACAAATAGTGGTATAGCTGTTAGCCATGAAATGAAGTTCATTTTGGAGGTGAAACACTTCTTGCCAGGGGCACAGATGTGTAAAAGCAGACTGTGCACAGATCACATAAAAAGCTCAAGAAAAACCCAAAACCATTAAGGCAAGTATATTATCACTTTGCATTTGCTTCAGAATTCATATTTTTCTAATTCTCTAGGTATATAAAGTACATACTCCGAATTAAAGTGAGCTGAGAATTACCCTTCCAGATATAAAAATTAATTATAGGGTTATAGTAACAAAAATGGTGAGGTTTGCGGACAGACAAATAAACAAATGGGACAAATTGAGTCAAAAATTAAACCAATATACACATATGTGAACTTGTATATGATAGATACAATTCAGAGGACATACTAAAAGAAAGTTGTAGAACATGTGCTACCTGTATGGGTTAAAAAAAATCAAATAGACCTGTGGCAGGGACAGGTTAGCTGTTCACCAAATCTCTTTTCTGATCTTCATGGGCACACAGCTAAACTACCTTCCTCAAGCTCTGGTGCATTTGTATGTGCCCATGTGCCTGAGATCTGGCTGATGGGAGGTAGGCAGAATTAATATGTCCACTTCCAGGCCTGACTCACTAAGGACTCACTGCACAATCACCAAGCCTTCCCCACTCCTTTGGCAACTTTGAATCCATGTGTGGAGATGGCAGAGCTACAATGTGGAAGGAGCCCAGGTCCCTAAGTCAAGTCTTAGAGGAGAGACAATCAAAATCACCCACTTTGGACTTACTTGATAGAGATAAATTTTTATGTGTTTAGACCAATGATATTTGAGTGTTTACTTGTTAAAGGAGCTAGCATTAGCTTTTCTAATACAGATTTCCTCTTCATACCATATAAAACATAACTCCTATGTCATTAAAGATCTTAAAGGTAAAAACGTTTAAACGACTCTACAATGAAATATGGGAAAATATATTTATGACATCAAGGTAAGAACGGAATGCTTGAGCAAGACACGAAAGCAAAACAGCAAATCATAAAGGAAAATTTTCACAACATTACAATTAAAAAGAAATCTGTATTATAAAAGACAACATAAGCATCATAATCAGATTAAAGCAATGTGAAACAGACGGGGAGAAACTATTTACAATGCATGTGGCTGACAAAAGATCAGTATAGAGAAAATAAAAATTTCTGTAAATATTTTTTAACAAAGAATGCAATAGAAAAAAATGAACAAAAGATGCAAATAAGCAATTCACAAAAGATAAAATCCGAATAGCCAACATAAAAATGAAAGGATGGTCAAATTTTCTAGCAATTGAGGAAATGCAAATTAAATCACAATGAAAATCAGATAAACATTTCAAAGCTTAATAATATCAAATGTTGGCAAGGATAAGGGGTTATAGCAACACTTATACACTGGCAGCAGGGCTGTGAGTTGGTGCAGCCATTTTGAAGAGCAGGAGGGAATATCAAGTTTGGTTTCGTATGTAAATCCAATAATCCAGCAATTCTACTCCTAGGCATATAGTCCAACAAAGTTATCATGCACACACATACACAGATGAGAAAATTTTCTGTAGATGCATTTATACTTGAGGAACTTGGAAATAACTTCCAAAATCCATCAACAAAGAAAAGATAAATTCTGGCATGGTCATAAAATCGAATGCTATATAATAGTAAAAATTAGTAAACTAGATGCACGTGTTTTAACCAGAGAATGATAAATGCAATAAGAATACATATTTATGAATTTTTAAGATAGAGACTAATGTTTTATTTGGTACTTCATCACTTTCAGAGGGAGGTAAACAGGAAACGAGGAGGAGGTGAGAATAGGATGATGGTAGCCTTCATCTTTCAAGAAAGGCACTGAAAGCAAATATACTTCCAAAATACATTTGCTAAGTCTAAACCAGATGTCTGTTGTGTTATTTCTCTAAACATTTAGAATAGAAATGAAATAGATTAATAAATAGGATAACTAAATTGTAATAATAATTTATCCTGTATTCTTTGAATTGGTATCTTCTAGAGAGGACACAAAATCCTTCACACACAGTCCCCAGAAAAAGTGAATGAAAATGAAAGAAGGAGGGAAAAAAGGAGGAAGGACTAAAAGGAAGAAGGAGAAAGAGGAAGGAAGAGAGAAAGAAGGGGGAAAAGAAAGGGAATGTTCTGTTGTAGGAAGATGTACTGTGCATCCAAATGAAAAGATGACAACCCGCCGAGAAGAAACACTTGCTCAGAAAGTACATTTTTCACCCATCAACATGCCCAGGAATTGGAACTTTACTGTTAAATGTTACTGAATGCAGATGTCTTGGGCTGAGATGTCTCAACCCTGGATGGATCAAACAAACACTTAAGGAGACACTTTAATCTTATTTCATCATTTTACTTCATCCTCATGACAAGCCCAGGAGGTAATAAAATTGAAATTCAAAGGAATAAGTTGCTCCTGGTCAAATAGCTAATAAGAGCAGGGCCTGAATGTGAACTCAGGTCTTCTGAATCCTAATACACTTCTCATCCCTCTAGACCACAGCCACAGAGAGAAGAGAGAGAAGATACAATACCAAGAAGACACAACACAGGCTTGTTCTTACACTTCTATGCGCTGACATCATTAAAATCACCTTTTATAGTCAAGACTCATGTTTTTAACCCCAGATTTTCCCACAAGAAAATAAAAACACTACTTCCCCCCCTTGAGTAACCTCTATAGCTTCAACTAATCTAATGTCTGTTAGGCACTATTTGAATCCTTTCCACTCAGTAGTTCCTGGTTTAGAAGAGGGAAACAAAACACAGGGTAAGTTGTTGAACATCAATGAACCTCCCAAAGTCGCTGGAACAACCAGAATTCAGCTTGAGAAATCAAAGGTATCACTTAGGGACAGGTGCTCTCTTTTGGTTAGGTTAAAACTTAGCTAATTTTGGAAGAGAACTGAATGATGGTTGTGATTAAAATCATCAGATGGGCATTTGATGATGTGCCATAAACAGGATCCAGAGCTAACTCAGGGTGGTTTAATGGCCTGGAATGCAGAGGTCATTTGCATTCAAGGCCGGGAGAGGTTGCCGAGCATTGGGTGGCCTCTCAGCCTGACTGGCAAGCCGCCTGATCCCCTCCATCAAGCACACATGTCCCAGCAACAGCACAAAGAGCTGGTGCTTCCTGCTCCACAAAGCTTAGGAACTCAGTTTGCACAACTGTCCAATGGATGCTCTCCAAGGTCTCTTTCAATTTAGAAAATCTATGGCGTCTTTGCCGACAAGTAATCCCTCTCCAATACAAGAGGGAGGTGTGCGAAATACCAGCTACCCAGTCTGTGTTCAAGGAAACGAATTGAATCGTGGCCGCAAGGCTCCCAAAGCCTCTCAGTGAAATGACTGTCTTTTTGTGAATGACTTATTTTAAGAATGATTATTCCAACATGATGCACATCAAATACTCATTATTCACATCCACTGGCGTGCAATGCACTAATTTCCTTCTTACTCCTGTGCTAAATTTAGAGTGTGTAGCTCCCACAATCCCCTGCATCTTCTCTTTGGCTCATTTGAAGACGAAAAGAAAAGTCTATACTTCAGAAGCTTCCAGGTATTCCCCTGTGAACAACAGTGGTCCTTGACCAGCACCTTGCTGCCACCCAAAAAAATGCATGAGCAATGGCCTCTCGTGTGCTGGTTTTCCTCGTCCGTAATCTGGTGCTATTTTTATCAGTTCATTATGCTGCTTCTGACGCTGGCCAGGATCCAGGCCTGTAGAAACTGCCTGGCAAAAAGCACTGAGAGCTGGTGTGTTGCCACATGAAGTGCATCTCCCACCCCAGCTCATGCAAAAAACCAAATAAGAAATTCTTTCTAAGGTACAAGGAAGAAAATGCAAATTCCATTGAAGAACGTGGTGGGAAAGTGGGGGGTGGTGAGGTCAACAATTCAAAATTTTGAAAACAGACTGGTCCAAACCCCAGAGGAAGATGGTTATGGCACGAGACTTAAGTTCCGTGCACAGGAAGTAAATCAGTAGCGCTGAAATTCTCACTAACCCAGCAGTCTCCTAGTGAAAGCGAACCATCACAGCATTGCCTAAATGCCATACTGTTGTAGTTGTTTCTGTTCACGTCAGGGGAAAGGAATTTTAGGAGAAGCTGAGGACAATTCAGCTGAGAAATTTGAATATGATTTACCAAGTAGGAAGCCTGATATTGACTGTCAGGTTAGTGAATACAGAAAAAAACTCTACCTCTGTCCTTTTCCTCTTATATAAAAAGTACTCTTTACAGTGTCTAGCAGGAATAGCCCATTTCCTCCAGTTTCTGGATGTTTAAGAGAGCTGGATGCTCAGGAGGAGTACAGCATTTCTCATGTAGCTGAGAGCAAATGAAGCTATAGGAGACTTCAGGACAAAGATAAAAAAAAATGGTTGCTTCATATTAAAAGAAAAGCTGATCTGTAAAAACAGAAAAAAAAAAGGAGGGGAGAGTGGGGAATATCAGGAGTTGGTGAGTTTTCACTTTTGAGATTTTCCTTTGAATAACTATAACACATAATTATTTGTTTGGAAGAAAGCATTAATCCTGCTATCAGGTTTTGATCAAGCTGAGAATAATATGTGTATTCTCCACAATTCTCTAGGAAGAATTTTTTCTTCAACCATTATTTCTCTATACCTTTATATTACTAATGACTTATCTTACATTCTAGTAAGATGCAACACTTTCCTATTTAGAAAATTTTAATTTTTACAAGCCTTAAGGCTCACTGCATTTTTAAAATTTGCATCCCATGAAAGCCCATTGGCTTTGTCTTCACCTTAGTCAAATGAAAGAGTGTTAGGTTTGTCTAGAAATTCTGTAATGATTTTAATAAATGTATACTCATATTAACACCCTATAATTACAGGGCACGTGACACTTAAATCCACACGCAATCCCTCTGTTCTGTTTTGGCTCACACAGCCTGTCGTAAGCCGAGGAGAGCTGAGCTACTGCAGGTGCAGAGCTGAGAAATGAGCAGAGCCCTGTGCCCTGCCACCCAGACTGCGTCCGGTGTTCTTTCCTTTCAAAGTAGCCCTTCAGGAACTGATGCACTGATTTGTGTTTCCATCTCTCAAACCACTTTCAGACCTATTTGGAATCTGCCTTCACAGCTTGTGGATTATTTCCTAAGATTCTAGAACAAAAATAAAAATTTATAATCTTTGATATAGAAAAGACCCAAAGAGGACTCCAAGCTTCCATTACTAGGAAACACCAAGATGCACTTTTTATTTCACTGCTAGAGAAACGAGATGTGTTTAGACTGTTTGAAGCACCTAAGAGGCAGAGCCTCATCCTGGAAGGGCATATCGTGGCCCCAGGAGAGACATCTCAACCCTGCTAAATGCACCAGAGCGGGCTAAGAGCCCCTGAAGGCCTGGCCACGTAGGATCTCTCAATACATCTGAGACTGAAAATGCTTTAGTCATGTCTTAGGCACAGATGGACCATATGACGTTGTATATGGGGTGAGAATAAAAAAGAATATATATTCTGTGTTTTCCTTTCTGATAAATAAGACTGCAGTCTTTATTACTGTAATATTGCACCTATTGTCTTAGAACATCCCAGCATTTGTGGGTCTCTGAGGGTTTAGGCTAATTCTTAGGAGCATTTAGGCTGGGCACCAACAGGGGAGAAGAGTAGTTTCTTGGATACCTTCTGGCTCCTCCCTCCTCCCTCTGTCTCTCCTTATCCTCCTCCTCCCATTCCACCCCCCCACACACACACACTTTCCAGCCCCCTCCCTACACAGTGAGTCCCAGCGGCTGGTGCTCCTTGGCAAGTTTGGTCTGGTTTGGTTTTCTCAGCGGCATTGTCATTGTGTCCCCTGCCCACACTCTTTTCAGGTCCTTCCTTCCTTCCCTTGTCCCTCCTCATTTCTCTAGGGGCTCTGTGCCTTCTGGTGATCATCACATGGAGACCAGCACCCTTGCCAGGTAATGGAAGTTCTTCCTTTAGTCCCAGAGCATCTGATCCTTTCACTGTACCAAGTTCTCTTTGAAAAACTTGAGAGGTCTCCAGGAATGGCCTGGAAAAGGTCCTTAAATATACTTGCTGCAAGTGGTCAACCTGTTCCCTGATTATTATTATTTTTTTTTTTTTTTTTTGCTGTCTCCTACCAGCAATTGGAGGGCAGGGCTTACATACCAATCCATTTGCTAAGCCATGAATCTCAGGGCCCAACTGTCACTCCACATCACTTATCACTCTAAGCCATGAGGCTCTCTTTCAAATAAGAAGGTAGCGCACCCTGCCCAAAAGTCCTGTGGGAGATATGACCATTGGGTCTCGGCTGTGTCCTCACAATCCTGGACAGCTGCCGGGGACTGTGGAGTCTCTGTGCTTGCTACAGAGGTGGGGTCTTTACAGCCACTGCTGCAGCAAGAGGACATATTAGAGCTGATCTGGGTGTGTAAAGTGATGGCCAAGCTTGCAAGGAGAAGGCTCTGAGGCTGGAGCCGATCTAGACAGGTGGCGGGGAAGGAGGCAGAAAGGGGATGGAGCTGACAGAGCCATCCAAGCAGGAAAGAGAGAGGGAGCATGGCACAGAGAGGCAGAAGTGTGCGTAACAGGGGCTCCAAGGCTGATGACAATGATGCTGATGAATGGGAAAAAAATAAGTTAAAGAGACAGAGAGGGACTGGGCTGCTGAGCTTGAAAATGTGAATCAACAATTATTTATTGGATGAAGTAAGGGGGAAGAGGAGGTCATCACGAATTCTAGAACAGGAATATGACATGATAAAAGCAGTGTTGCAAAAACATCAGCTGTGCAGAAACATCTACAATGCATTCCAAGTAGGAAGAACTTTTGGGAAGCCACAAAAATAATTCGAACTTTTGAGAGGCCATGAAGATGAGCTTGGATGGTAAAAGCACGCATGGAAAGAAGAGGATAAATCCAAGAGAAACTTTTAAAGAAGCACCTTTCCAACCAACCTACCAAGAAATAAGTATGGGATAGGAAACACTACCACCTCTTAAGTTTAGGGAACATCCCAAACAACAGTTTTGAATTCATTATGCTATTAATGGGAGAAAGTTTATGCTCATTTTTCTTGGTTGGCCAGACATAAAAGCAAAACTGTTCTTAGAGTTCATGATATTGCCCACAGGTTCAACATTTCTAGCATTTTCAATATTGCATCAGACATTCTCTATGTTCTATGTTACCTAGAAAACCAAGTTTATTTTTTCTCCAGCTTACCTACAAACGATGAGCCTATTGTATGTATATCTTCACTTCTGCTCTACTTTCAGGAAGTTGCACCTGAGCATTCATGACTATTCAATCAACACAAGCTAGTGGGTGGAAATGTAATGTCATTTCATGATACATTTAAGCATAGTATTTTCTCCCTCAAAATCGAATAAATAGCACACAAGGACATCCACCTCTGATTTTAAATTCAAATTATAAACCTGCTGCAATGGGTATATTAGAAAAGAATACACCATACTTCTCAACTATGGCTTAGATTATTTTTTTTTCTTCATTTCACACCATTCTTCCAATTCACATAATTGTAATATCTTTCATACGACAACTTAGTAGAATCCTTCAATTCCAAAGTCAATGGAAATGTTCATATGAAATACCTCTGACTGTAAAATGCCCTAAAATAGACTATGGTTACATTTGCTCCAGACAAGCAATCGGTTGAGAACTTGAGCATCAGGGTATTTCACTGCTAAAATGTTTATGATAATATCTGGATTTGTGCAATTAATCATTACGAAACCTTCATTTTGTAACTGTGAGGTTCAAAGTAATATGCTACTACCTGAGTGTGATTCCTTCCTGATCCTATCATGGAAACAATGGATGATGAAGACAACGACACTTAATTAGAGCTTATTTAGTGGCAGGCACTGAGCTAAGCCCTTTACATGGACTATCTCATTTATACTCTAAGAACACTACAGTGGGTAATATTTTTTATCCCTCTTTTACAGAAAATAAACTGTACCACAGAGTTTAAGTAGCTTTCCCAAGATCACCTGGCTAGCAAGCTATGTATTAACATAAATCACTAATGTAAGTCCTGTGGGAAAGTTACAAGATGTTCAGTACAGGTGCTCCAAGAAAGAGGAAGACAGCAATGCACAGGAAGACACCCCAGGGGTAGTGACATTTGAGCTGGGTCCTAACCAACTTTGAATTTCTAGGAAAATACAGCAGTAATCCAAGTTCTTACAGTTAAGGTCCTCATATTCCTACCAAAAGAAGAAACACACAGCTTCTCCGACATCATGGGCAGATGCTTTAGTTGGTAAACCCAGGTACACTTAGAGAACCCTCCCATGACTCAAGTACTGAAATCTCAATCCCTTGAACAATACCTATCTCTCCCCCTCTCTCTCCCCGCCTCCCTCTCTTTCTATCTCTCTCCTTCCCCTATCTCTTAACCACAGAGGCTACCACCAACTTCCTATATCTTCAAGATCCCAACCTCTCAACCTCCCACTGCTTTCCTTCAGCAGAATTCTTTGCATCCTAATTCACTGTGCACAGAAATGCCATCCCCATAGATACCTTCCTTGTTCTTCAGCCCTGGGGAAGAAGAGGAAAGAACTCTTCAGATAAAGGAAGAGCATCTTCAAGAGACTCATAACCAAAAAGAATGAGCTCCATAAATTTACCATTCCTTCAACAAGAAGGCTTTCCATTTGTTTTTTCTAGTGTTAGGTTCTGCATGCCTTAAGGGCTACCACATGGTTCCAGAACTCAGAAATTCAATAACTTTGCAAAAACTACAGATATAGAATTTAAATAATATTGTACATCACATATTCAAAGTAATGAACCCTAAAATTTTAAGTATGTCTTCATATGAACAACTCTCCCTCCCGATAATACTTGCCTTTCCTATAAACATGGCACTCTTAGATAAGCTTTTCTTAATAAAAGAGTAGATACACAAAAAAATGGACATTTTCTGCTTTGTTCCAGCATCTACAGTACCTCTTGCATTAATTAATATTTTTGTTGTCTTAGTCACAGTAAAATGCCTTTCATTTATGACCCCCCTTGTTTTTTTAACTTTCCCAAGACCACTATCCAAACTCAAGCCTTCGTTGCTGCTGACCTAAGCCAGCACAGTGTCTTTATGGTTTTACATGCAGCACCTCTGCCTCCAGTGTGCTTGCAGCAATACCTCCTCACACTTCTGCCCAAGCATCTTCCTGAAACATCACAGTAACTGGGTTATTTTCCTGCCCTCCAAATTTTGATGGATCTTCTTTGTATTCAGAATGAACTCTTTAGCCTGGCATTAAACACCTTCTGTAATCTGGGCCTAATATACTTTTTTCATTTCATACTCTGCTTCATTCTTAAGCCAGTTACACAATACAGATACCAGTTGAAACGTGCCCAACCTTTCTTGCCTGTGTTATTTCATTTCCCTAATTCCTTTCATCTAGTGTGTAGTACTAGGTCTGCCCATATAAATCCCACCACAGCGCAAGGCCCCATTCAGATTCACCATCCATCCTCCATAAAGCCTGCCCTTAAGGCTGGACTTAATTTTTCCAAATAGATTTTGTCCTTATCTTTATGGCGAGCCTTCTGCTCTGAGTTGTATTATTGTTACTTGCACACACGTCTGTAAATCATAAAGAGCGTGAAACCGTGCCACACACTAAGCCAGACTCTTAGCGTGTATTCAGGCAACATTTTTAGTCGTTACATGTAATTCTTTCCAATGTTATACTCCAAACTTCTCTGTTGGATACTTTCAGGTGTTTCGTGGCCAGTTGTACTTCTCTAGTCAATGAGAATAGAGCCTTTGAGATAAAATCCATCTATTGTCTTGTTGGCAGGCCACATATCCAGCCCATCTGTGCCGATGCCACAGACAGCTTGAGTAACATCTGTTAGGCACATATATTAATGAGACTCTATGCCCACCTATCCATCAGCATCAGTATAGCAATGAAAGTAATTTAATACACCACATTCTCTATACGAAGACTGGCTAACAATGAAACCCTAAGATATATTGTGCCCTCGGTTAATTTCTTTCGGCTAACTTCAAAACTTTAAAACAACCCATTCCAATTGTCTCATGAAACTAAAAAATCTAAGCCATATTTATAGATAGCTAATGATATATTTCTGATAGCCTGACCATTTTCACAAACTCAAAACAATTAAACTCATTGAGATAGTGTCAAAACCAAAACTATATATCATAATATCCTATCAGAAATGTGATTTAATAAATTTTACTAAATACAACAATGTTTAGTTATTAAGTTGAGGTATGATAGAAGAATTGTATTTTTTCCTCAGATGGTAAATAATGACTCACTTTCCGGCATGAGATGTAAACAGTAGATGTGGCTACCAGTAGGCATCTCACCACAGAGACACTCTTCACTTGTCAATAAATGCATATTATCTTAGTCCGTTTTGCACTGCTATGACAGAATACCACAGAATAAGGAATATATAATGAAAGTAAATGTATTGGCTCACAGTTCTGAAGGCTGGAAAGTCCAAGATTAAGGCGCCAGCAGTTTTAGTGTCTGGTGAAGGCTCAATCTCTGCTCCCAAGAGGACATCTTGAATGCTACATCCTCTGGAGGGGAGGGATGCTGCTCCTCACCTGGGGGGGAGAGCAAAAAACTGAGAGAGCTCACTCCTTAAAGCCCATTTATTAAAGTATTAAGCCTGCCTGCAAGGGTAAAGCACTCATAGTCTAATCACCTCTTAACGGCCCATCACCTTGGCAGTTAGAATTCAACATGAGTTTGGAGGAGAAAAACATTCAAATCATAGCACATATGTCATCATTCGCTGATGATTATTATTCTAAATGTTCTCAGTAGAAGGTTTAAAATTATCCATAAGCTAATATGAAATTGTTATTAAAAAGTAATAACATATTCATTTTCATAAGACTTAAAAATGCGTCCAAAAAATCCAGCAATCAGGTTGAGTAGATTGAATCATGTAATATGTAAGAAGGTTGATCTAAAAATTCAGGAAGGGGAACTGACATATAGCAAACTCCAAGTTGTATTTTGTGTAACACGTAATTTCCGTAAGTGCTATCTCTGTATCACTAATTGCCAATATATATGAACTATACCTGCCCACCTGGAGTTCTGCAAATCTACCTATATGTTTGAAAATTGTTTTCATTTCTCCCTTTATTGTCAGCTCTATAGTCATAAAAATATAATGATTCTGTGTTATCAGAACGGAAGTTGGTTTTATAGCCTCCCCAGAACTGTTACGTCGCCAGTACTCAGGAATCGCAGCAGAATTTCAAGTTTTAGAGGATTTGCCATAACAGTTTGGTTCTTTCATTGTCTCCTCCACATCATTTTAAGTAAAGACACAGGTTTCTTGGAGATATTTACCCCTTGTGTACCCTAATTTTTATTTTAATCATTTTTCATACTTTTTTTTCTTACCTCTGTAAGAAATCAAAATTACCCTTTAAAAGCCAAAACTCATATTGCTACTTTACGCTGTGAACAATGCTGGTGTCATCATGGGTGCAGAGAGACTGTTTGTCTCCAAACGGGGCACTAAAACAACTCCAAAAGCACGCCATTTCTGTGCCTTTGTGAAAATGATCAGGGCACTCCTACGTGGTAATTTAATTCTAATGGTTATATTTCTAGGTCTCAGTAGACTATGCTGTCCTTTCAGTTAAACAGAACGAAAATTGGAGCTGAATATTGTGTCAAGGAGCATGGAACCTGCGAATCACCACGGTGTTAGAAAAAGCCAAGAATGTAACATTTTAAAGCACAAATGCACATAGGAGAACATCTAGTGAGACAAACACATTTTGTGCTAAAGAAAAAACAATCTGGCCATAAAAAAGATTATGGCAAGGTCTTTAACTTGTCTGAATCTTTGTTCCCTCATCTGAAAAATAGATGATTAGAGGCAGGGTAAGCAAGTTTCTAGTAGTAGAGCAGAAAATGAAACCTAAATTCTCCCATCTTATTAACTTACGACACATTTTTAAGATTTCAAATGCTAAAATGCTAAAGCAGTCAATATATTGAATACTTTTTCTATTTGTTTCCTATGGCCACTGTAACAAGTTATTACCAATGTGTGATTTACAACAGCAGAAATATATTCTCCTCACAGTTCTGGAAGCCAGATGTTCTAAATCAGTATCACTGAGACACAATCAAGGTCTCAGAAGAGCTGCACTCCCTCTGGAGACTCTAGGGGAAAATCCACACCTTCCGTCTTCTACCTTCTAGTGGCTGCCACGTTCTCTGGCTTGCGGCCACATCATTACCATCTTCAAGTTCAGTGGTGCCTTGAAATCTGTTTCATATTCACATCACCTTCTGTGTGTCTGTGAAATCTCCGTCTGCCTCCCTCTTTTAAGGACACTTCCTTAGGGCCCTTAGGGTCCACTGGATAATCCAGGATAATCTCATCATCTCAGAATCCTTAACTTAAACACATCTGCAAAGATACTTTTTCCAAAAACCCTAACATTTACAGATTGCAGGGATTAGGACCTAATATCTATCACTGGGGGAGTGAAGCGTTATTGTCCTGACCACTAATTACACAAATTAGACATTTAGCCATACGTTAAAAAACCATGTCTATTGGATATTGATTTGTCAACTTTGTCCTTGGCATGAGATAACGAATCTAAAATCACATGAAATCTATAAATCGAACTATAGAAAATAGTTATTGTTTTTGTCTGTTCAACATTCACTTTTTATGTGACAGCAAAGGGCAGTTACCTAAAAGCAGCCTTTCTGCTTTGCATTGTCCTGCACAACAGATATGTGATGCTGTGGCCTCCAGCCTTTGCAGGCTGCCATCTTGGCAGCATGAGACTTGGCATCTATCCACAAGCCTTGTCCACACATATAAATATTAATACTATAACATGGTCATAGTCCCCTGCTCTGAGGATTATTCTCTTGTGCTTTGAGTCAGAGTTTAGAAAGGGGAAAAGAATCCACAATGTTGATTTCTCCTGCAATATCATTTTCCAAAATTCTAAATATGAGTGATACTTCTACTCTGGTCAGCATGTGAACATGGCAATATTTTGGTTGCCTAAATGGGGTCTCAGACAGAAAGTCTATAAGGTTACTCGAAGTGACATCAATTTTACATTGCTTCTCAATCCTGAAAAAATCCATTCCAAAGTGTTTTTACATGAACTAAGAAGATAAAGCACATCCTTTTTCCAGTAGCTACGTGAAATGTTGAAGGTTAGTACTATATTAATTTTAAAAGAACATAGGTTTGCTTCTTTGAACATTTATTGTATCTCCATCTCTTCTACTATGAGCTGTTATTTGTTTGCAGATGCTTTCATACCTACTAGAAAATTTATCTCAAATTAACTTTAAAAAAGCCAAAATTAAATAATATTGCAACTCCCATTTCCCCATCACCATTCACCAGGGAAAGCTACAGATAGTAAGTCCTAAGTGCACCGGGATAGGGTCTGAATGTTTGTGTCCTCTGAGTTTTCCTATGTTGAAATCCTCACCCCCAAGGTGATGGTATTTGGAGATATAGGCTTTGAGAGGCGATTAGGTCACAAGGGTTCTATCCTCATGGATAGGATTAGTGCCCTTACGTAAAAGACCGTAGAGACCTGCCTTGCCCCTCCCACCACATGAGGACACAGGCAGAAGGCAACTTCTGTGAACCAAGAAGTGAGATCTTGATCTTGGACGTCCAGCCTCCAAAACTGTGAAACATAAATGTCTGTTGTGTATAAACTATGCAGCCTAAGGCATTTTATTATAGCAGCTCAAACCAACTAATACATGTAGTGTTTTTCAAACAGCATGTATTCAATCAACAATCATTTAGTAATTATTAACAAGTTACTCAGTACACAGGATCGGAGCCAGAAGCTCAAGTTAAGTTCACCCTCTGAAAGCTTACTGATATCAATTCATGTTAGATTAGATTAGCCATCTGCAGAAATCCCTTTGCAAGTAACCATATCTCCGAGGTCGGAAGCAGAAAGATCGGATCTAGCTATCCAGCAATGACTTGGCAATGTACGTGAGTGCTTAGTATTTACTGAATTCCAGTGTCTTCTTCCATTGTCTCAGAGGAAAGATGACACAAGTTATTGTGTGATAGCCTGAAGTCTAGAAAACGATCAATAATTTGTCCCATTGAAGGGAATTTCCCTGCCCAGTTAACACAAGCAGCTCAATTTCCATGACTGTTGTGATCACCAAACAGTGACAAGTTCTCTAGATCACACTCTTCTTCACACTCTTCTGTTTCTTCAGACCCTCCGTGTCCTTTGGGCTTCTGTGTTGATCAGTGTCTAATGAGGAAGCACAGGGGGAGGGCTGACCTCAGCATTCTGATACCAGGGAAGTTGTAGTTTTACAATCAATTCGAAAGTCAGCGTTCTGCTTCCAACCTCAGGCAAACAATGGCTGAGTTCTGACAGATGCACAACCCAAGTTTAGGAACCTACAAAATTGAGAACCAGACCTTGGGATATGGTGACCACACCACAGCTGGGCTATCGGTGGATCCCCACCCAAGAGGTCAGCTGTTCCCCCAGACATCTGTTCAGCTCTGATCACTGATGCTGTCATTTACACTTCGGAGGTGTGTGCATTGAGTGCCAACTGTGCGTAAGACAGTGTGCCAGCAGGTGCAGCAGCAAAGGCAGTCTGCATGATCCTTGCTCTGGTGAAGCTTAGAGTCCAGTGAGGACAGCAATACTTATTAAAAAGTACTAACTTAAACCTAAAGGATTGAATAGGAGTTACCCACAAAAGTCAAGATTAAGGTTTACCAGGTAGATCAATGAGCAGAAAAGAGCCAGGTGCACACAGGGAGAAGACAGAAGTCTGGAGCTTACAGAGAGAAGAGGAGTGTGGCCCAGAGAAAGCAGGAGAGATAGACACAGGCCAGGCCATACTGAGCTTGGCCAACAAGCCATGTTAGGAATCCTCTACTTTGTTCTAAATGCAATGAAACACTTTGAAGGGACTTAATCCTTGCAAATCATGTCAAGATATTGTTTGCTTTGGATATGCCATCACCAAATCCTAGCCCATCTGCCTACCATTGTCCTGGTTTTCTAACAGGCAAAAAATAAAGACAAGGAGAAGGCCATGTTTCTTTCTTGTTCTCTGCAAGCAGAAGTTGCCATAAATGGCAACCCAGGACCTATGGACCATATTCAACCAGCAGTTGAGCTGTATTTGTAGAACAGAATGCCATTTTTTTGACTGAATTAGGTGCCTTTAAATAGACTGCCTCTTTCCAAGTTGCCTGCAGGCCCCCCACACTCCCTCCTGTTGTGTAGATCACCTGCTTCCACCATTCATTTCACCCGCCTGGTTGCCAGAGCCTTTTGAGTTTGCAATCTGTCTTAGTCCATTTTATGCTGCTATAACAGAATACCACAGACTGGGTAATTTATAATGAACAGAAATTTATTGGCTCACAGTTCTGGAGGCTTGGAAGCCCATGATCGAGGGGCTGGCATCTGTCAAGGGCCCTCTTGCTGAGTCATAACAGGGTGGAAGGCAGAAGGGCAAGGGAGTGCGTGCACAGAGAGGGAAGGGGCCAAACATATTTTTATCAAGAATCCACTTCCAGGAATAACTAATCTACTCCCGACATAATGGTGTTAATCTCATTAGGCCCCACCTCCCAATACTGCTGCATTTGGGATTAGGTTTCCGACACATGCTTTTCAGGAGAAACATTCACTCCACAGCACAATCTGTATTCAAATTATCAGGTTATATGAAGCATTCATCTAATTTTACTGAAAGGAACCAAGCTGAACAAGAATACAAGAAGTAAATTATTAACTGGGATCCCAGAATCCCTTGAAATTATGAAGAAAATGTTTAGATCCTTCTCCCAAGAAATTATGTGCCTATACACACATATTTCTGCCATACAATTTCAGAGGAGTACACATAACCTCTAAAAACCATTAAGAAACCCAACTAAGAAATGCCAGAAACTAGCAACTGAAGCCAGCTGGAGAAGAACAGGGAAGCAAGAAACAGCAGGTGGGTGAACCCAATGGGAGCCTCCCGCAAGGAAGACACAGGGAGAGAGGATGTGGCCAGGACTTCTAGCCTGTGTTTTTTCTCAATGCTCCTGCTTCTTTTATACGTGGCCCAATGTTTCCCAGAACTCATTTTGAAAACTCTATAAAAAAAGAGAACAGTTATACAATTTGTTATTAGTGCTCATAAAGACCGTCAAGAAAGCCTATGTACCCTGGAAATATTTACATGGGCTCTCCAGTCTCAATCAGATTTTATATGCTACTAAAGGATGACAGAAAGGTTTTCCAGTGGAGGAAAGAGCAGCAGCAAATCTAAGGACAAGCCTATGTTTGCTCTTTTTTGCAATCTGCCTTTTGCCCACTTTCAGCCACAATGCCATTACTGAGGGTTTAACCTTCTCAAAATAAACAAATTCATTTTCTTTCCCCCTACTTCTTCTTATTATCTCTAGCTCTCACTTTTTTTAGAAACACAATTCAAAGAGTTTCTGCAGTTTTCCAACAAATCGTGTAAATGAATTTGTCGTCATGCTGTTGCTGAAAATGTGAAAATGTGTCAAATGTTAGCTTTTCTCAAATGTCACAACCATAAAGTACCAGGATTCCCTATTGAAAATCACCTTTCTGAGACTCCCAACACAATTTGGGCAAAAGATTTTAAAGGAAATGTATGTAATTCTATCTGAATCATGAAATCCATCCCAAGTAAAATTGGCCCGCATCTCAGAACATTGAAAGTGACACACACACGTGCCTGCATGGCTCACTCAAATTGGACAGTAACACAGGCATGATTGACTCCACACTGTCAAAGTAATCTGGAGCTTAAATATCTTTACCTAATTATCATATTTAAACTCACAGTGCTGACAGTTGATGAAACACTTCACAAAACATGTTTCTACAGGACACAGCCCCCATCTAAAGTACTTCCAGCAAGGGAAGACAAGCGAAGAAGCCAAACCTAAAAGCTCACCCAAAAATCTTCTTATAAAGGTACACATTTCTTTTCTATGACTGTTCGGATTTTCTGTGGGCAGGAAAATATTGAAATGGACCATCTGTCACTGGAGACGTCACTAAAGAAATACATTCTCAGCAAAATAGTAAGTTTTCAGAAATGATTTCAAAGCAGCTTGCCATGAAGCATTGGAAGCAGAAGTACCTTACAGAGCAAACTTTGGAGTAGAAGACAAAAAGAAAATGTCAGCAAAGACTAAGCAAAGGAAAGAATCATGTGCTGCCTCCAAGATATAGGATTTAGCAAAAATTTAATATGGAAAGTTTGAGAAACCAAGACACGTATTTTAAAAGCAGCATTTCAAGGTGAAATAATTGAGAAAGAAAGGAAGATGCACCAAAGACTAAGAGCATTATGCAGCAAAGAAAATGGAGAAAAGAGAGCTCATTCAGTGAAGGTGCCTCATGACCAATATTTACCTAGGATTTTCAAACCCTTGATCATTGCAAAACAAAATAATTTAGCAATTATCCATGCTCTTTGCTAAATACTGTACATAAGACTTATGCAAACATTCTCTTTCAAGCGAGTGGCTGTCTTTATTTAAAGAATAGAACAGTTTCGAAGAATGTGAAAGACTTGGCAAGAGGAAGTAACTAAAGCTGATATGCAAAGTACAGAGGAGGGAGTGAGATTAAAAATTACTGTTCTCCAAGTTTAGGAGATGGATAATGGTCCTCAAGTTTATTAAAAAAGAAGAAGAAGAAGGAGACAGAGGTATTAAGGAGAAAATATAAATCTGTTCATAGACAGGCATCAGACCCTTATTTTGACAGTTACATTTTCCTTTGCAGAAATGATTAAGAAAATCCCATCATGTGAGTGCACTTGGGTAACAGGATAGAAGGCAGCAATCCCTTTGAAGTCGTCCATCTCTTGTCAGAAACCCGGCCTGCTTCATGCTCACCTGCAGCAGTCACAGAGAGCACGGTGACAGGAGCCTGCGGAGTGAAAATGACGCAGGCACCTGCGGCCCTGGAGGTCACTCACCTGCCCAGAGCAGCCCCATTCCAAGACCTGGGTCGTCTCTACGCACCCCCCTCAGTCAATCACAAAACACAGACAAGCAGGACCTCAGGGTGCAGCCCACGAGGCTTTTCCTGTTCCAGGGCAGAATTCCACGACTGAGTGACCATTCACTGCCAGGGAAGAAGGGACAAAAACAACCCTATTTTATTAGTACAGAGTAGAGTTCTCTTTACTTCTATCTGAGCCTTCTCACAAACATGTGATCATCTCTTTCTATTGCACAGTCATAAAATACTAATAAAGTAGTGTACTGAAAAGTGAGGACAGCCATGGATGGCCTTTATATATGTTAAATGACAAAGGGGACGCTCAGAGATCCCAGGGCCGCAGGCAGCAGTGCCAGGTCAGCATCCCGCCTCCTCTCACACCCCAGTGCGACATTACAGCCAGAAAGAGCCCCAGCAACTTAAAACGAAGGAACAGGATTAATGGCAGAAGGACAAATGCCTCATTTATATTTGTGTTTTATAGAGAGAGTAGCTGGAGTTTATCTTGAATCCTCAAGGATGTCTTCCTTTACTCCCCATGTTTAGGAAAACAAGTGAAACAATTCATTTCCAAATAAAAAGTGAGACAACTTCTTTCCCAAGGTTAAAAGATTAAAAGAAAAGAAAATGGTATGGTTTCGCCACTTAGAAGTAATCTAAAGGTCAGTGATATATTTTTCGAACACTACCAGAAAATTTAGCATAAAACTTTAAATGACCATTAAATCACAGCTGAGGGTTACATTCTTGACACTGTATCTGGGCAATGCTTAACCACAAAGTAGCAGTGGGATGAGAAAAGAAAACCTGTCACCGATTGTTTCACATTGGGTAGTTTTTGAAAACCTTCTTCTTCTGCAGGGATGGTATGCATATTCTCCAAAGAGCTTTCAGTGCTGTTTTCAAAAGTTCAAAAAAATTAAGGTGATACTCAAATTGAGAGTTCTTCACTCTACTTTCAGAACTGTTATTTTCAAAAATACAAGAAAAGTTTATTTTCTTAAGTTTCCTGGGAAGTACAGTAATGCTTCTTGAGTTTCCAATGGCAATGTTTTAACTCCACCGTCTTCTCAACTCTCTGCCGCCCCCACTGTTAATATTTTGAAACCAAAGGAAACTGTTCTCTACAGAAACCATATTTGATGCTTTGAAACAGCAACCACAGTGCTGGTGTGTAAGGACTGAGGTCACCAATTGGTGCAATGTGTTTTATTCTCATCAAGGCCCAAAAGGGATTCAATAAAAGAGGCAGACTCTGGCTGGAAAAAGACAGCAACAGTGCAAGTCCATCTTCTCCCAGATGCCTGTCCCATAATACTGTCCTTGTGTCAGTCAGCAACTCAGCAGGAAACAAATGGCAAATTCAAATTCCTTCAAAATGAGAAAAGTTTAGCAAACATTCTGTTTGCAATGGTGGAGTGGGGTATGGAGTTTTTCATTTCCACCCCTGGGCCTCAAGGGAAGAAGGAAGAGGGTCACCAGAACCCACAAAAGCCAGGCAGCAGGGACAGGGCACAAGTGTGCCCAGACATGGAGACCATCACCAGGGAGTGTGGGAGGAGGAGATGACAAGTTCTTTTCTTGTTTTCCCACTAATCAGCTTCCTATTGTTGTTATAACAAATTACCAAAACACCTAGTGTCTTAAAACAATACGAATTTAGTCTCTTAAAGTTCTGAAGGTTCGAAGTCCAAATGTGGCTAAATCAAGTCACTGGTGGGGCTGATTCCTTCTGAGGACACTAGGGGAGAATCTGTTCCTTGCTTCTTACAGTGTCTAGAGGAGCCAGCCCCACTGAACTCATCGCTGCTTCACTCCAATCTCCATCTCCATCCTCACATCTCCTTCTCTGGCATCGACCCTCCAGTCTCCCTCTTGCAGGGACCCTTGTGATCACATGGTACTCACCTGGATAACCCAGATAATCCTCCCATCTCTAGATTCTTAGCTTCGTCACCTTTGCAAAGTCTTTTTTGCCTATCGGGTAATGCATTTGCAGGTTCTGGGGATGATGACGTGGACACATTTGAGGGTGAGGCATTATTGAGCCTCTTCTCTGACCTCCTGCTGGTTCTCCCTATCCCCTGAACCCAGTGAAGGCAAGAGGCAAAGGAAGCTGGTGATGAAGTCCAAGGAGGTTGGCATCCCAGGGCACAGAGTATGGTAAAGAAGTCAGAGGCCTGGCTCTAGCAGGGCACACAGAGGTCACCAACATGTCTTCTTTACCCCAGTGTCTTCAGACCTACAGCCACAGGTTTGTCTGTCCTTTTATAAGTGCAACTTAGCAGGCTCAGCGTGAGTGAGAGGCAATCTCCCTCACCTTTCCTCTGGACTCTGTACCCATGACGAGGCTTCATCTTCAAAACACAAAATTGGAAAGAAAAGGAGGCTCTGTATTTTGCAATGCAGACCCCATCAAGTGGTTTTCAACTCATTTCCACTGCAGAGAAAAAATCAATGAAGAGATTTTCTGCAATATTAATTACAGTTTTTACATACATCTTATGTCAACTTAATAATCAATATTTTCCTAAAGGTTACACACGGATTCAGCTGGAATCAGCTAAATCTTTGTCGACAACTTGTAGCCCATCCTGTCCAAGGTATTAAGTGTGTATGGTTTACACTTGTGGAAATTGAGGTTTGATGCATTATCCTCAAATTACAAATCAATGAAGGGTTCAAAGTTTATCCATTGAAATATAGCACAGAACTAGTCATGAGAATGGTAAGCTGAATTCAGAAAATGAAAATTTCATATATTAATACATTGTTGTATTGGTCTGCTCGGGCTGCCATAATAAGATACCACAGACTGGGTGGCTTAGAAAACAAAAAATTTAATTTCTCACAGTGCTATAGGCTGAAAGTCTAGATCAAGCTACACCAGGATTGGTTTCCAGTGAGGCCTCCCTCTCTGGCCCACAGATGGCTGCTTTCTCTGTGTCCTCACGTGGCCTTTCCTGTGTACTCATGTGGAGAGAGAGAAGGGAATCTGGTGTCTCTTCCTTTTCTTATAAAAACACCAGTCCTGTCAGATCAGGACCCCATTAACAGTCATCACCTCCTTAAAGGCCTTGTCTCCAAATACAGTCACATTGGGGGTTAGGGCTTCAACACAAGAATTTTGGGGGACACAATTCGGCCCAAAACAATTATGAGCAGAACTTCCATGAGGGCATAGAATCCGAAATTATTTGTTGGGGCCATTCCATCCAAAAGTGTGATTTCTACCAAAAAGTTGAAAAAGAAAGGTAGAGAGAATAATAATTAAAAAAAACTCCAGTAGTAATTATCTAAAAATAAAAATTTAATGCACCACTGATCTATTTTTCCCTACCTCCCAGTGAATTGAAAGTTGTGAAATTTTTGTAAAGAGTGGCATGAAGCCATCAAAGCATTTACATCATTCCAATGAAAGTATAGTAATCTCTGTGATTAACCAGTTTTCTCCAGAAAGAAGACACATACAATGTCATCCATATAAAACTAGTCTTCCATCTGAGAAAAAAAAAAAAAAAAGGCAGAGAAGAGAACAAAATCTAAATCCATTTAGAGGATAAAAAAGTCACTGTCTAGTGGGAAGAAGAAGTCATTTAGGAATCCAAGTCTTGCTCACTAAGCACCTACTATGTCCTAGGCATGGAAATAGAGCTGTATATACAATCCATCCCTGAGCTGTGGATCTCACTTTCAAGTGGGAAAACACAACAAACAAGTAAACAAACAAGGTCATTATAGATTGCAATAAATGCCAGGAAGGAAGTAAACAAGGTGATGAGATAGAAAGTGGCTGCGGGGAGCCATCTTAGAAAAGCCAGTCAATAATGGTCTGTCTGGAGACGCGACATTTACGGTAAGAGCTGAAAATGAAAAGAGCCAGCTGTGCAAAGAGCTGGGAGAAGATGAGCACAAATGCTCAGGAGCCAGCAAGCCTCAGAACACTAGGTCCAGAAAGGCCAGTGTGGCTGGAGACGAGGTGAGGTCTGATCTGAAAGGAGCTTTCCTTCTCTTCTTTTTTCATTGCAGTAAACGTGGTGGAATATTGTGGGACATCTTTTGAAATTACATTCCAACACTATAATTGAACATGAAAAAAATAATAATTTTTAGGCCCAAATGTAGCCACAACGTGAATTAGGGATTCATTCCCTGCAGCCCTGAAAGCTGAAACATTTGGCAAGCTTCTGAGTGCAATACATGCTCATCGATTAAGTGTCTCTGTGTCTGAAAGTTTTCTTGACTAAGAAAATGTTCTATAATTTCCAGGGCCATGTTTGATAAGATATCCAAAACTGTATTACAGAGCCACCAAACAATTGCTGCCATTCCTGACAACCTATAATTGTGAGTAAAGATTTTTCATTCCATGGAAATAAAAAGAAAGTAAAGAAACTGGACATTTGTGGAATCTGACCTGCCACGCAGCCTGTCTGCCTGTGAGGATACTGCAGGAAGAGACTGCAGTAGTGGTCACGCCTTTCCATGATAATAACAAACTATAAGAATTATCAGTGTTGATTGAAATATTTTTTAATTTCATTACTTTAAAATGATGATGATTCTTTTTGTGAATTTACAGACCACAAATCCTGATAGTTTGAGAAACTCCATTCTAAATATAAACATGATTTTCAATCATTAATAATGAGCAAATAACATCTGTACTTTCTTCCTGTCTCATAGATGCTAATTTGAGTCCCTTCAAGTTATGAGAAATTATATGTTTCATGTCATATCTTTATCGCTTGTCAAAGATCAAACAGCGCTAATAAGAGAAAGGATGCCACAGTCTTGTAAGAAAGCCAATATGTTATATGATGTCTAAGATGTGTTTTGTCCAAAAATAAAAGGTCATAGAAAAAAGAGAAAGCCCTTTAAGAAGAGATTTGATGAATGTTGAATACAGGTAACACCAAACCAAACACTTTCACACTTGCAAAAAGTTTCAAAAGACAGACAGTGGCTACTTTTGCTAACATAGAGAGGAAAGCACTGTTTGAAATTTCCGATGAACCAGAAAGAGGGATGGAGGGACAAGAAGAGAGGAGGACTTGTTTGTTCACAAATAAAAGTAAACAAATCATGCTAGTCAAAGGACAAAGGGCACATTTGTCATAGGATTTAGGGATGTCTCAGAGAACCACTGGAAGAAAATCATCCAGGATGCGGGAATGTATGTGGAACAGCAGGACCACTATGTACAGTTGTGGACACTGTGCACTGCACAAATGCGTCTGGCCAAGGGAGTAACTGGGTACAGGGGATGGAGAGGAGGAATAACTGAAAACCCACCTATAATCCTTTCACCAAGCTGTGCAGTCTTACATGAAGCTACATTCATTTAAGTGAATAGTTCTCACAGGGGGTGATTTTGCCCACCAAGAGACACTTGACAATATCTGAATACATTTTTGATTGTCACAACGTGGGATGGGTGCTACTGGTATCTAGTGAGTAGAGGCCAGGAATGCTACTATAAACATCCTACATAGGACAGCCTCCCATGACAAAGAATTATCTGGCCCAAATGTCCATAGTGCTGATGGTGAGAATCTCCAACCTAAAAGCGATGACATTTTCCAATTCATATCAAGAGGCAGCCCAGTGGGCAAACCATGGACCCACAGGGTGCAGCTCCCCCAGAGAGAGAAACTTATTCTAATTCACATAAAGAGCCTTATGGGAAGCAGAAACTCTAAATCCACTGCCTGGTATCTCAGACTTGTCTCCTTGCCTCTTCTTCTGTCTGTCTGTCTCTCCACCTTCCCCTCTCTCCCTCTTTCTTCCTCTCTCTCCTTGTTTCCCTGTACCCATCTCTTCTCTTTCTCCATTTCCCTCCCTCTCTCTCTCTCTCTGTACCTGTTTCCCTCCCTTACTCCCTCCAGCTGTGTCTGCCCTCGCTGAAATATCCATAAATAGGCAGGAGCCCGTCCCTAATCGGAGACGGTGGAGCTACATTTCACACAATGGCTGCGAGAGCCCCTTTCCCCTCTTCCCACCATGGGAGGCAGAGGGGCTTAAGAGAGATAACTTGAGCTGAGCAAAGGTCCCACATGTGCCCACCATAACCCCCTTCATTCTTCCATTTATGAAAAAGTTATTGAAACAGTTTTGTGCTGTTCACTGTGCCAGAAGAGGAGAAACAGAACATGGCCCGTACACTCTAGGAACTGGACTCTTCCAAGGGACATGACATGTAGCCAAAAACAGATCTGTCATGTGGTCACTGTGATTCTCCTTGGCATAGTCTGAGAAGGGAATAAAAAAGCAGAGAGAAGACAGAAAAAGAACAAGCTGGAACTGTTTTGTTTACAAACAGAAAAAGCTCTGGAATGAGACATAACTGATAGTTTCCACTGAAAAGACAAATAGAGTTACATTGAATGTAGTGCAATATCATTTTTCATTTTGTTATGTTTTGAACATAGAGCTGGATTAAACTAAGAATCAGTTGTCATAGGACAAAAAGCAATGCAACACCATCAAGTCCTTATATATATATATATATATGGCTTTGCAGTTCTAAAGAAAAAAGTACTGAGAAAAGTATAAGCAGGAGACATCATACTGTAAGTAAAACAAATAAACAAAGGATATGTAATTGTGATAAATTTCAGTTATACTAGAGAGAGGGCATTCAATAGTTCCTAAGTGTTATTGGCATTTCTTTATAATCTGCTTTAAGTAGAAGTTTTGCTTTATGTCTATATATAAATGCAATTAGCCATTTTTAATCAATAATATATCCTTATTCCATTAATATTAAGGACATATTATAATAGAACATCAAGAGTGTCTTAAATTGTACCTATTCATTTCAGTTCCTTAAGCATTATCACCTAATAGCAGCTTTAGGAATGGTAAGTATAAAGTCTGAAAACAAAACCCAGTAGCCCTAAGCAGCCAGGTAGTAGAATAAGCTGGGATCCCGGGTTCCTGGGTTTCTGGGAAGCCGCCTCTGAGCCTATGGGCACACAGAGTGTTTGTTAAGCTGTTAAGAAGAGCAAGAGGGAAGGAGGTGGGTGGGACAGAGGAGAAGTCAAACTGGGAGCAGGCATAGAGCAGCCTGGCTACCCTTCTCCTCGGTCTCTGCACAGCTGGCCAGAGCGGGGCTGGAGCTGGGCTCACATTCCTGTGTCCCTCAGCCCAGGCTCAGGGAACCTGGGAGGGCAAAGCTGGGGACAGGAAGCTCTCTGCAGCTACAGTGACCCCAGAGGGGGCTGAGAGTGGGAGACCACCCAGTGTCCCCACCCTTCCCTGAAGGGATCAGGACAGCACCTCACAGGCTCCACCACACCTGCCGACCTGACCCCTTTAAAATACTGAAATAATTGAATGGAGTAATTTTGGTACTTTCATATCCATATATTTGCTCATTCAACCAGCATTTATTAAGCACTGACTATGTGCCAGGAGCTGTGTGAGGCACAGCTATCCATGAAGGAGACATTCAGTGGCCACCTGTCTGCCATCCCACTGCCTTAGTCAGTCCTGAATACCACAGACCAGGTGGCTTGAACAAGCACTTATTTCTCATGGCTCAGGAGACTGAGAGGGCCAAGACCAGGTGCTGGGAGATCCTGGGTCTGGCTTGTAGACAGTCACCTTCTCACTGGAGGAGAGCAGAGAGGGCAGGGAGCTCCCCTGTCTCTTCTTACAAGGGTGCTGTCCGCATTCATGAGGGCACCACCCTCCTGACCTAATCACCCCCCCCCAAGCTCTACCCCCAACTCTGCCCCACTGGGGGTTAGGATTTCAATATACGCATTTCGGTGGGGGACACAAACATTGAGCCCATGACACCCACCCACCCTACCCACACCCAAAGAAATGCAAGTGCTTTGTGCTTAAAATACTATGACAGCAAGGATAATATTAGAGCTTACTCAAGATTAAAATATCTAGTTATAAAATTAAAAACTGAATAAAAGTCAGGAGAGGAAGTGAAGAGGAAATGGGGAAGAGGGAAGTTATTGTTTTACAGGAAAAGCATGTAGAATAAGGTGAGTAGAACAAGCAAGGCCTGATGATGACTCCAAATTTCTGTATTCTTCCATGAAGCAATGTGTCCTGAGCTTCCCTTAACTTGAGCTTTTCATCACATTAATATTATACAATGAATCCTCCCTCACCTGATCTTTGGCAGGGTTAGCTAAGGTCTGTGCAGGTTAGGGGACTGGTCCCACACAGGCATGCAGCCAGTGGTGACCTCAGCCTTTTCACCGGATCCGTCACCAGCTACCCCCAGCACTGTTCCCAGAGCACCGTCACCATATGCCACATGACAGCAGCGGCCCCTCTGTACCAACATGCTTGTCAGTATGTGTCAGTTACAGAACGGGCCCAGTGATGGTGCACCAAGATCCCAGAACTATGTTTCTGTTCCATGGAAGACTCTTCATTTCCAGTGTAACCTGGAATTTACTCTTACCAACACTGGACTGAGGCATAGCCACATCCCACCACTGAATCATGAGCAGAAAATAAATGCAGCAGGACAAAACCTAACAGGCCTTGCAGAGGGACCTGGCACAGAAACACAGGGGCCAGCACGGATGGGATCGAGGTGTTCTCAGTAATGAGCATCTGGCAGTGTGGGTTTCACAAAGGATATTGGAAGGAGGAGAGCCCTTCTTTGAAATCAGTTGAGAAAAACACTTGCTTAAAATCTTAACTTGAGAAATTACAGCTGCTTAGAAGTTTCTGCCAACTACATTAAGTGCCTCAAAAACAAGAAGCAGCAAGCTACCGTACACCGGCACAGGAACCAGACCTGAGACCAGCAGAGATTCAAGGAGGCAGACGGTGCCGTTCCCCCTTAGACACGCTCAGTCAGGGGCATTCACCTGGTCCTCAGGGCTGGTGTGCGGGTGTGTGAGAATGCAGATGTGATTGTTACTCTAAAGTCACTTTCTGTGGCGTAAGTTTCAATGATTTTGCATATATTTCTTATCTCCACAAATATCTAAATTCTTAAAGACTCATCAGGTGTTGTAACAGAGTCTGAGACAAGGACGATGGTCATGTGTTGCCAGTGAGGAGTCAGACACGAAGCTCGCTTGTACCCACTACAGGGATCTGCTTCATGTCTGACACTTTTGAAATGTTCTCTCTCATTGGTCTTGCCAATCCTCACAGCGGGGAGGCCTCAGAATCTCTTCCTGCAAGAAAATAAGGTCGTGCGAGGGACAAGTAGCTGTGCTGAGCTGGAGGGGCTCCCATGACCACCTGCCTCGAAGCCTGTTCTCTTCCGATTCTTCCCACTTCTTTAGCTGTTATTTCCCACGAAGAAAGTTCATTCCATTAAAAGTTCTGGTTCCATCCAGGGAAACCTCCCTTCACATGGGTCTTGAGGAGCAGACACTGACCATCTTACTCAGATCTCTCTTTGTGTGTCTCAGCCACGCTGGTAAACTTCCTGCCCTCTGCCTCTCACTGCTGATGGGAGGCTCTGTGAATGAGGGACTCCCATGAACTCTTTTGGCCAAAATCCTGGCCAGTAAGACTCAGGAGCTCTACAGGACTGAGCCTAGTTATCCACACAATAAATGATATTTCAGTCTCAAACACATAATTTGTTCCTATGTGTGAGAATCAACATCTCCAAGAAAACATTGAGCTGCTCCTTGAACTGATTTCCAAGTTCCCATTTGAGGAAGGAAATAGTTAATATGACAAGAGACTTAGAAAAACACCTATGAGAATTCAACTGCTAAAAGAACAAATTGGTACTCAAAAGAACTTAACAGTCTTACACCCTACCATAGCCATACTGGTAAATGTTAATAATGTGAAGAAATTAGGTGTGAGTGTGACATTTTGGCGTCATGGTGCTCAGCATGAACCATTGTTTAGAAGGGACATAACTCTTGAGCCATATTTCTTCAAATGTTGCTCTGCCGTGGAGTGGCATAGGAGTTTAGAAGAACTTTAAAGTAAAATTTCCATTACAAAAGTCCAGGTTTCAAGATGGTTCAAACCCCAGTCTTTGAAGATGCACAGCTCATTAAGCATTTCAATCATGTTCAATAGTTCCTTGCATTGTCTTCTTCTCAGTACATCAATTTTTTCTCTAATTATATTGATTTTAGCAAATTGCAGTGTCCGTCTGAGCTGATTTTCAAATATGACAGCAAAAGCTTTCAATGGAAGTGAAAAAACAAATGCATTGTGCACCACCATGATGCATTATTCCCTCAAACTTTCCAGGAGAAAAACAGGCATTACAAGGACTGTCTGATGAAATGATGGGATTCTGAAAAATAAACAGCCACTTCAATTCAGGCAATCACAGTTATACCTCTTAAGTGTTCATTATTTTTCTTGCCTGAAAACTAGGTACAAATCAAGGATGGAATCTATATTTACCATTTCAAGTTTATGCCTCAGAGGGTGATCAGGTGACAAATCATAAACTAAATGATGTTTTAAAAATCAAACTACTGAGGACTTTCATCAGCCACAGAGAAGAGCAGCCTCTGCACTCTACCGAAAACCCCTGCTTTCCTTTCTAAAGGCAGAATGTCTTTCAGTATGTGTTCACTGTTACCAGAAAGATCTTAGCTGCTTCCAACACTTAACTCTGGGTGAACTCTAACTCTCTCTCCAGCCAAGACCTCAGTCTTGGGTAGCAGATCCATCTTTCCTGCAGTCAGCGTCTTATAGCCACCCCAACATCATTTGTTCATGCATGCATGCATTCGTTTATTTTAAAATAGTTAACAAATATTGAGCAGCAAATCTTTGCCAGGGGTTGTGCTAGGAGCGTGATGATGGAGCGAATAGAATAAGCACATTTCTCACCACAGTCTCCTGAACTAGGGTTCACACTCTTCCTCCCTTACCTGTTCTGTTTCCATCCATGATACCTCCATTTTCTCAGCCACACAGACAAGACACCTGGCATGTGGGCTGGCCTTCTCTTTATCCCCTATGTCCCCACAGTCACCAGAGGCCCAGCTGCTGACTCCCCAAGGTCTGGGTCCCCGTCTGCCTTTCACTAGATTAACTGGGTGGTTCTCACACTGGTTTCCCACTTCTTCTCTTTCTCCACTGACGTAACATCGGAGGGAGTGTTGTGAAATGGGAAAATAATCTTATAGTCTCGGGTTATAAACGTTCCCTGCCTCTCCCATTGCCTACCACTTGCACACAATTCCAGGTAACCTCTTCCTGTTGGATGAAAGGGAAACATTTTATACCTGGTAGGAGGGGGACACAAAAATTCCACCATTCCCCTAAATAAGCCTAGTTTGTCCAGCTCAGAATAGCCCAAGGCAGGGCCCTCCCTGCAGCCAAGGGTCATTCCTCCAGCCAGTCAGTCGGCTTGCTCCTGTGTCTGCTCGGCCAACAGTGGGGGCAGCGTGACAAGAGCAGCCGGATGTCACGCACCTGTAGACCCCAAAACCCATGATCAGTCTAACTTCCTTCAGGAGTGGAGAAACCCAACAAATTTCTAGTCCCAATCCCTGAGAATTAAACTCAACCCTGAAAGAAAAGTTTTTGAGTAGTCTTACAAGATCATTCCCACTGTTTCATCAGGAGTTTATCTCACATTATGCATAATTTTGATTCTTAATCTCTTAAAGCTACAGATGGTTTCAACAACTGCTAGAGTTTGGAATGGTCACGCCTGCATTAGCATCCACTAATCCCGGTTCTATCCTCACTCGAGGATGTTGTTATAACCTTAGAACTAACAGAAGCACTCCAGGATCAGATATGAAAACTCCCAGTTTTATGCTCTTACACCCCAGTTCTGCTTGAACTGGGTACACTGATGCATCCCCCCAGAGGACAACAGGCTGCATATCAGGCAGGATGGGCAAGGTTATGGGATCCAGTAACAAATCATTCCAAACTTCCCGTGGGTTTGGACAGCAAAGGTTTATGTTTTGCTCCCACTGCATCTCCCCCTGGTCCTCGTTCCTGGACCCAGGCTGCTGGAGTGCCTGCTTTCTGGAGCAGTGCTGGTGCTGCGTCAGAGGAAAGAGAAAGCAAGCAGGTTCACTCACACACTCCCTCTTAAAGCAAATTCACACTTTTTGGCTGAGGCCAGTCCCACGGCCAAGCCCCACTTCAAAGGTGGGCCAGGAGAGAAGGAGAAGCAGGTGATCCTGCCAAGAGTCAGGGAGGAGAACCGTAAGTTATGACTGACATCACCATGGCCACATACACTGTTGTTGAGCGCTAACCTCCACTGTGCACTGACTCCTGGATTCCCTTTGCTGGGCTACAACTGTCTACCTGGACACTTGCCTCTTCAGGCTTCTCTGACTTGTCTGAGTGGGACCTGCCAACCTGGAAATGTCACCTAATTCCTGCAGCTTGGCCCAGCTTCCCCCACCACCTGTGACCACCCACCCTATCCGTGACAATGGCCAGTTTCCAGATTGCCACTCAGAGAAGGTAGGTTAGCATCTAGGATCTCAGACTCTGGAAGGAGCACCCTGAGTTTGAATCCTGCTCTACCACTTATAGCTGTAAAGTTAACCTGCAGGCCTCAGTCTCCTCTTCTGTAAAGTGGCATTCACAACAATACCCACATGATTGAACTACTGTTGTACTGTTGCAAGGAATAAATGAATAAATACACCTATACCTACACCACCCTGGCTCATAGTAAGCACTGTATGAGTAAGTGTTAAATTAGTAGTATCATTATTATTATTATTCCTGTTACCAGGTTAGCCCATACTGTTGTTTATGGGCTTGAGTTAAATTGAATTAAGCCTCAGAAGCTTATTCTCTGTAATCCATACTTTAGCAATGAAAAGAAAAAGAAACATCTTCTGTTCAGTTCTCTTGAAAATTAGATACAGGCCTAGGATGATAACACAAATATTCAAATACCCACTATATGCCAACCATGTGCTTTTATTATATAATAAAGATCTTTGGAGATGCTTTATTCTACACAAATGTGTACACTTTTCCATGGTATATTCAAAAGTTCCTAACCTTCAATTAAGGTAAGATGAATTCAGACAACATAACAGAATTCTATTCAGTTCTATTCAGACCTAACATGCAGAAGCAGATCCAGAGTATAGGAGGCAGAATTTTAAGAATAAACTGAAAATTGTATAACAAAATATTTTTATGGCCTAAAGAATATGTAGACCAACCAAATGTGTACTTTATAGAAATTGTCAGATATCATATATAATCTGTGCAAGAATGTTTTTAGGTTACAGGAAGTTATTCTACAGTGATGAATTTTCTAAACAAATCCAAGATATTGATGATATCTTGTATCTTCCTAAGAATTACAAAGCCCAGCAATATCTTCTACTCAGCTGAGCCTCCCTATAAACTCCAACACAAAGGCCAGTGAAAGATGCTAGTGCCTGCCCTTAAGGGAGGAAGGCCTCATGGGCCAGGGCCCCTTTCCCTCAGAGTTTCCATTAATGTCTCAGACCAGACATTCTAAGGAATGAGACTGAGTCTAGGAATGAGTTCATTCTACGGAATAAATTGCGTTTAGACTCAGTGCAAGCAAGAATCTCCCTGATGACCTAGACTGAGCAGAAAAGTCACAGGACCTATAGAAGTTTTCAACAGGGCCAGGATTTACTGCTTGGTAAAAAAAAAAAAAAAAAAAAAAAACTATTTCAAAAAAAAAAAAACTTGACTAATAAAATTTTACACAGTTTCTGAATTATGCATCTACTAATACTTTTACTTTAAAAGGCAGCTATTAAGGATGTTTTGTTTAAATTCAAAAAGCTAAAGTTTTTTTTTTCTGTTTTTTGAAACACCAACCTTTTTTTTTTTTTCTTTTAACCCAATAGTAAATGTTGTATCTTATGTGCTTATGTTAACCATATTTTTTAGCATCCAAAAGCAGGCTATGTTGTCATTCCACATATGGTTAAATATTTGTTCACACACAAACATTATCCTTTTTGGGTAAAAATATGTCTTTTAAGTGAGTCTGGGTGAGAAGTTACAAATTGGTGGCTGGTAGGCTGAATCAATCCATAGAGGTATGATTGGTTTTCTTTCATAGTAGTATTTTTTTATTTTTTAAATTTATATTTGAATTACTTGAAATAAGGAACACATTTTCTGTCTGCCAGCATCTTTGTACATTCCTTTGCCCTCACTTCACCTGACTCATACATTTGCCTCAACTTCCTGATCCTTATGTGCACGTGGGATTTCGACTACTTCTGTAGGTATAATAATGATCTATATGGGCTTTATACATGGTTTTGAAAGATAGTTAAAACTTTCGTAGACTTAATATATAAGGAACAGCTGTGTTCACCTATGGAATAAGTCATATCAATGATTTTTGTTTGTTTGTTTCGCTTTTTATCAAAACCAACATGAAGTATATTGAGAGTGATTGATCGAGCACCCCTCCTCCAGATACACCAAGCAGGACGTGATGTTGAGTAAATTGGCTGCCAGATCAGAAACATCTTTCACTGATCCAGTAACAAGTTAGGAGAGGACCACTTTAATATATTGCACCAATTGCCACAATAATCCCTTTGAGGATTTCTTGGCATGTCTCTCTTTTTTATTATTTTGTTATTTCTTTAAAGAATGCAATTAATTAGGTGCCTCAGCACCAGGGCCTGGGCAGAGCGTATTTTCTCTCCCAGCACTTTCTATTTGGCTTTTTTCCCTCTTTGACTTCATACATTCTTGGGTGATTAATAGTTTTACCTCAGTGTGTTTTAATCATAGGAAACCTAATAAACTAATAATATTTAGTGCTCCTAAGGCAATTCTCATTTTCAAATCACATGGGAAGCCTTTGCTAACTGATCCTTCATGCTTACTGGCATGAGAGTTTTGGGGTCACCATCTCTTCCCTCTCCCAGCACCATGGGAGGCTTCCTGCAGTGTTTTATAAGAGGTCACTCATGATCTCTCCCATTCTCTGCTCAAGATAACTTCTTGGCACAAATCAGCCTCTATGAAAGAGGAGTATCCTTTTGAATGATATGCAGTATTACTGTGATTTCATAATTGGTCGGGGAAATTGAGGTCGAGGGGGTTTGCTGGACTTTGAAAGCTCAGACTGTATCTGTAAAAGTGCCATGAATGGGAGGACAAGCAATTTGATTTCCTCTTGTTCCTGGGGGGTTAGGGTGCTTCTGGGTTACCAAGTCAAGTTCATGACTTATTCATGAACATCCAATTAACTGATTTAATATTAGGCACAGTCTTTTGAAGGCAATCCAAGTGTGATAACATCCTCCCAACTGTCTGGATTCTTCCTAGTTTTGCCAGTGTCGGCAGTGTTTGGGTACTGTTACAATTGGGCATGTATTATCACCAAGGATTGCCATCACTGGTAATAATACGTGTTAGCCTTTTAGAAGGCAATCAAATAAATGAGATGGAAGCCAAGTGTATTAGTGTCCTAATATAGTCATCCTGAGAGCTGGGCAAGGCTATATTCATAAGGAAATCCAGGCAAATTCCTTTCCCAGCCCTGTGCTCTCTCTAATTCATTTTAAATTCATAAACTTTTGAATATACAATTGTGTTTGATTATCTTTCATACATTTTATGTGACAGTTCTTCTGAACTTGACTCAAAAAAGGGGTTGTGAATATTGTGTTAATTTTTATAATACATACATACATATAATAACGTTAATGTTTGTCTTAAGCCATCACTTTAAGAACATTGTATCACTGTGACAAATATTTAGAAGTGTTCACCAAATGGTATTCTGTGTCCCCAAAAGCCAAGTTGAACTTTGTTTTTATATACTGTATCCTTTCTTGAAATTAAGGGCTATAGAAGGTCTCTTGACTTTTTAAGGTGCTTCTCATATTTCACTCAGAGTAATAATAATGATCATCACGTACTGAACATTTACAACAATCTTCGCAATAATGATACAAGTTATTCATGGTGTCCATTTGGGTAAGAGACTTTGAAGTTGGGCAAATTAAGAGAAAGTCAGGACCAGTGTTTAAATTCAAGTTTATGACCATGCTACAATGTTGCAATGCCTCTCTATCTCAAATAAAGACTTAGAGAACAAAGCAAGAGAAACAAAACATAGATAAAGTTACCAAACTAGACAAAGTTTTCAATGTTAAAAAAAATTAACTGTAGCCCTGATGGAAACGTTAGATTAATTTTAGTTTCACTTTCTAGCTATAGCACCACTTGTTCATATTACCCGTGATACTGCCATGTTCTGTTTATTTTTATTTTAATGTCTCTCATTTTGGCTTCCAGCCAAAGTCATTTTTCTTAGCCAAGGATTAGTTCATCCTTATATTTTGTGCCAGGAACCAGTGATAAATCCACATAAATTTTGCAAGAAATTGCCTATTTCCACAAATCAGATTTTTATACAAATTGTTAAGCTTGACCAAAGTGGCCTTAATGTGCTCCTCCACTGGATTAAACTTTAGAAAGGCTTCTTCACGACTCTTTTCTTAAAAAAGAATCATTTACTTCAGAATACTTGCCATTGTAAGTTTTTTCTATTTCCCTTTGAGATGTGAATCTTCTGCCACCCAGCCTTTTGGCAGTTGTACAACCTAGGACTGTCTTTCTTAAGGACCTAGGCATCATCCCTTCGAAATTTAGTCATCCAGAGGATGGAGTCCCTGTCTCCCAGTCTCATAAGTGCCAATTAGCACCTACAGACGGCCATCTCCCTGCTAAGGTCCCCCAGGACTTCCCAACTAGCTCACCTCGGTGCTTACAAATTCTCCTCCCTTGTTTCAACAGAGTTGAGCTGTATCTCTCAAGACTTCCTTGCCCGTTTAACTCTGTCCAGTGAAATTTTTCTTTGACAAGCCGAGGGAATCTAGATGCCATGAGATTCCTGTAAATAATGAAGGTGACTGCACCATCATGCTAGAGAAGCTACTGGACGGCAAGTGCCCACTGGCCTTGCACCCATGCGAGATACCAATAGTTAAACTTGTTCAGTCACATGTTCTACTCTTTGCTAAGTCATATTTATAACAACAACAAAAAACTTCTAAAATGCCCATCACTATAAATGTCAATTCATTTGGGAAACAGACAAGCTCATTTTAAATCCCCATCGAGTTTATTATCAAGCCATGTGTCTGCCAAATATTTTAAGTCGTTTTGTTAGTAAACCAACACCACACATCACAGTCACACCTGTCACATAGATATAGAATCCAGGGGGAAAGAACCAAATGGAGGGAAGGGGATAGATACACAAAGGGATGTGGTGAAGCGTAAAAATTTAGATCTCCCCTCCCTCCCCACCTCCCCCAAAATTATCCTTTTAACAGACAAAAAGGAAAATGCCAAAGAATGAATGGGTTGCTTGGTCTTTTATAGAGCGAAATAAAGGTTCCTTCTTGTAAGGATCTGGCAGTTCCAGAACACACTGCTATATTATATACAGCAAAGAGGTGAAAAGAAAAATAGGGGAGGAAGGAGAAATGATGGCTATTTTTCCAAGGTGACCAGGGAATTAGAGACAAGGCCAGAAAAGAAGCCAGGGCTCCCGATTCAGCATCTCACTCTGATCCACGCCTCCCCTTTACAACAAAAGAGCTAACTACCGAGCATGGTAATTACATTTTTCCTACCTAAGTTTCCTCAGCAATAGCAATTACATAAGGTGTCATTCCTCTGAGTCAAGTTCTTGCTGATCATAAATAAAGCTCTTGCTGATGATAAATAAAATTCTTAATAATCTCGATTTTAAGTGAGATGCAATCTTGTCCCCTTGTGATTTCAAGAGCCCTGGAGAGTCAATTTAATTCTCATTGCTCTCCAACAGGAGGATACAGATAGAGAGTATTGTGGCTTCCCCACTTCTAAACTTGTCCCTGGGGTGTCCCTTCTGAATAAATCTACAACTCTTTGGGTTTAGGTTCCATTGTCATCAATTTAAAATGCATATATTACTTGTGGACTGCTGAGTCAATGTATAGTGAAAAACTCAATTTGATTTAAGAGCAAAAAGAACAAAATTCCCCCCAAAAGACAGGTGGAATGATAGGCAGCACAGAAACATAGAGAGATTGAAAAGAGTCCTAGGAAGATTAAAAACAGGGAAGTTTAGCTTAAAGAGATCTACAAAACCCAAACAGTGCTTTGGGAGAGAATTTCCATCCTAGAATATCTGATTTCTTCCATTTCAATGGTCCCAACTGGGACCCAAGGCCCATTCTGACCTTAACTGTCATTATAGGGAAAAGGTGGGTTTTGCAGTTGCTATAGCAACTTTCCCTTTTAGTATTTTCCTCAATTCATCTTCTATGAGTTGCTTATCTCTCCTCTTTATCAAGTTACCAGCTCCTGTTCAATTATTTTTTAAATTTGAGTTAAAGTCCCAGCTGTATTGTTAGAGGGTCTACACACGTTAGTAAAATAAAATCCCTTCCTGTCACAAACCACTGGCTCATGGAGATGGGCTTTATTAAACAGCTATCACCCAAAGCTCATCTGGGTTCTGAGTTAACACCCCCAGTGGAGCGTGTGTGCATGTGTGACAACGTCGGGAGAGGAGAATTCCAGGTGAAGGGCCCATTTATTTGAAAAAGCTTGCCCTCCCCAGTTCTACTAAATAAGCCCCAATTTCAGTGTTTCTACAGATCCTTCCTCTTTGCATTTTTCTCCTTGTGGATTTCAAGGGGAAAAAAGTAAGAAGAGGTTGCCAGGTGAGGAGTGCAGACTTCGCTTTGCTGCTGGTCAGTTACATGATCTTGGGAGGATCAGTTCACCCCACTGTACCTCGGTTTCCCATTCTGTATAGTAGGGAGAGGAGCAGCTACTCCACCTATGTTTCAGGGAGGCTGTGAATGTTCGAAGAGACACTGCACATAAAAACGTTATACAAATGTAAGCTATTATTATGTAATTTAGATGTTTTCTACACCCATCAAGATTCATTTCAGAGTGCTGTTGGCGGTTCTTCAGTGACAGCCATGTGTTGCTTTAGTGAGTATAATTGGGCAGTGAGCCATCCCGCTTCCTGGATTAGTGAGTTTTTGTTTATGAAGAAGTTTTCGATGTTTAGAATTTTTCCTCCATACTTGCTAATTGGCTTTAAATGCTAGTAAAGAAGAAACTGCTACTGACAGTAAATTAAAATTGCCTTCATTTCATTCCTTCCGAAGCCTTGTTTACCCAAGCCAGAATTTATTTTTTGTTCAACATTTTTAAAACTTTTCTTATTATGTTAGGTGGTAAAATTATAACGAGAAACATGCTCGGTGCTTAACCTCTTTTGGTGCTTTAAGTTCCATAATGTTGTGTGTGTACGTGTGTGTGAGCGCACACAGGGATGTGGGGAGGACTGGATACCATTCTGGATGGCTGTAAGGCCTTCTGACACAGCCACCAAGAGAAGGCTTGAGACTTATTAAGAACTTTACACACATCTGCTTAATTTGAAGTTTTGGGTCGCAATTCAGCCCTTACACGCACGTTACATTTTCTTCAGGGTTTTATACCAATTTTAGGCATAACTGGCCTCTGCCATTTATGATCTTTGAGGTCTGAAAAAAAAGTTACAACCTCTCTAAGCCTTGGTTTCCACCTCTCTAGAAATGAAGAGAGTATCACCTATGACCAAGTTTTGTTGTGAGATCAAGGACCTAATGCACAATGCCTGGCACAAGGTAAGTTCTCAGTAAAACATCACAGGGGTAGACACAACATCCTAGGGCAATGCTGGAAAGACTTCCTTTCTACGCAGCCCTCCGGAGAGAAAGAGAACCCGGAGGCGCAGCATGCTGGCTCTGCCACATGCTCACTGAGCTTCAGCACCGCACAGAGGGAAAAGCCAAATTCACACGATCCAGCCTATGTCTCAGAGACCATTGCAAAATCCTAATACCCATCTGCCCACTTTCAGTAGGATAACACATCGCAGTGTAAAGACCTCTAGAGGAAAAGAAAATGACAATTCTCCCTCCCTCCCTCTCTCTTGTTCTCTCCCTCTCTCCCTCTCTCTCTCTCTCTCTCTCTCTCTCTCTCTCTCACACACACACACACACACACACACACATACACACACCAACCCTATACCAGCTTTCAAAACTCAAATCTTAGGCAAAAATGGCTGGCTAAAGGCGGAAGACAAAAGCAGAGGAAAAAGGAAAAAATAATGTAAAAAAAAAAAAGAAAAAACAAAACTCAAATCTGTGGGTATGGGAACCCTCTTTTTTACTCTTACTAAAAACAAGAGAAATTGGGACAAAAGGTTTCACATCATGAGAACATTAACTGAAAAGCAATTATCCAAATCAGTGGCTGTGGAAAAAGACATAAAGAATCAATTAGAATCTCCACTTCAAGTTACAGAGACAGTAAGCTGCAGTGGAACTGTTAGGGTTGTGGCTCCAGAGTGGGAGTCCCTGGTCTCAAACCCCAAGCCCACCATTTACCAGTGACAAGGCATAGGCCAACTTGCTTAACCCCTCTCCCTTGGTTTCCTCAAAACAGGATGGAACTAGTTTAGAGGAAAAATAAAATAATACATATAATTCACATAGAACATCACATTGTGAGTAGCAAACACTCGAGGAGCACTAGCTGCTATGCCTACCATTATTATTACTATTATTATCATTATCGCATAAACACTGCAAAACGCTGGTGCAGCAAGCACTCACAATGAGTACAGACAGGGGCCCAACAACACACAATGCTACCAGGACACGGCCTGACGGTGAGGAACAGAAAGACACGGCTTCATCCCTAGGAAACATACCAAGTCTTTGGGTATTGCTGCACATACATTAACTGAACTAACATTACAACCAACCCGGAAGGCAGATAGTTTCACACTATTTTTGCCCATCAAATGGGGTTAAGGTATTTTCCCAAGCCTTTGGTGAAAAGGGTTAATGACTAAACCGCAGTGAAGATCAAATGCCTACTCAAGAAAACCTGGACACTCTCCTCTTATCCCGCCAATGTGGCCGCATCCTGTTGAGCCTCTTCAGACGAGACTGCTGGCGTAGACCTGGTGGCTCTGTTTCAGAGGAGTCCATTATTGTGTTGTGGTTTGTAGCACCAAAGCACATGTCCTTCAACACAACCACACACGTCAAATGTGTGTTCCCTTCAGGCCTGAATCCCAGTGCCTGCCTCTGTGCCTGCCCGCCTGCCTTCTTTCCTTCCTTCCTTCCTTCCCTCCTTCCATCTTTTCTTCACTCCCTATTTCTCCCTCTGTGAAATAGTATAATACTATTTTTCTGCCTCTGCACACCAAGGTTTTCGTGTGGATTGAATCAACTCCTCTGTAAGATATCTTTGCTTTGGTGGTGGTAAAGAGTTTTGGTTTGTTTTCTTTGTTGTGTTTTGTTTTTCCCCTTAAACTTAAGAACCTCAGATTCCAACTCCAAGGTGTTGGTGGGAAAGCCCTTCCATAGGAATTTGTCTGGAGCTGCCAGTATTCTCAGCAACTGAATGTTCACTCACCATCAGCTGACCCACATGCTCTTGCAGAATAGAAGAGCTAAATACAGTCCCTGTGGCTTTACCCCATAAATAAGACAAAAGGCACAATTGTGGTCACTTTTGCCACATGAAAGATAAAACTAGCTTCATATCTGGATTACAAGGAAAAAGAAAGCATCCCTGGGTCAGCAGCTTCCTCTGTCCTCCTCCTCCTCAGTCCATTCAGTTCCAAAGGAGAAAAATCAAACATTTCAAAACTCAAACATGTTTCCTTGAGAGCAGAGGCCTCCAACAATTCGTTCATGGAAGATGTGTCTCACTAGAAAAGTTTGTTGCCAGGGTTATGCCACAGTGTGACAGACAGGCTTTACCCACAAGAACAGGTGCTGGTCAGAAAGCCTTTGCTGCCGACACATTTACTTCAGTTAACATCCATCTGGGATCATTTGTTTGGCTTTTCATGTTTGAGCTTCCCACTAGCAAATGCCTAAGGTAAAGAAGGAGGGAGAGCTCCAATTATTTTTATTTTGTTTCATGTCCAACTGGTCTGTGACCCATCTATAAAAGAATTATCAGCTCTGGTAGACATTTTTCTGTCATTTTAGAAGACATCTCTTCTGTGGGTTTTTCTGTTTATACTGATCAGTTGCTGTCGCATTAGACTGGTAGGGCAGCCAGACTAATACCAGACTAAATACCAGACTGAGTGGCTTAAAAAACAGAAATTTATTGTCTCACAGTTATGGAGGCTGGAAGTCCAAGAACAATGAATGTGGGCAGGGTTGGTTTCTCCTGAGGCCTCCCTCCTCGGGTTGCAGGCGGCAGCCTCCCTACTGTGTCCTCACATGGCCTTTTCTCTGTGCACATGCATCCCTGGTGTCTCTTCCTCTTCTTATAAGGCCATATTGGATTAAGGCCTGTCTTTTATGACCTCATTTTACCTTAATTACTTCTTTCAAGGCCCTCTCTCCCAACAGAATAACATTAGGGGCCTTACATAGGAATTTTTGGAGGACACAATTCAGTCCATGATAGTTATGTAGCTTATTTCATTTTCATACCATCAAGATGAAACTTTGCAGCTCCTTTTTCCTTCTGCCCTGATTTCCTGGAAAGGGAGCTTTCAGGCGGGGCATCTTCAGGTGTGCGGGATTTGCTCCTGTGCTGGGGGCAATGGTCCTGGATGATTAGGAGACCTGCCGACTGGAGCAGATGCATTTTAGAGCCACTGCTTTGACTTTGAGGAGTTTTCATGCTTCCATGAAAAGCACATAAAGATGAGAGAAACACTATCAATGTGGGGATTTCAAGGGAGCAACCCAAATGCTTAATGAGGGAAATGAAATGATCATTAAGAATATAGACAGACTCAGGAGCACATTTAACTAAGTTCTCATAACTAGGGGCAGAGAACCTTGGATAATTACCACAAGAACTTGGATGAATTGCTGTATGTCTTTAGAAGAGCTTAATATCTACATGCAAGTGAATGTGATGAATACATTATCTATCACAAGTATATTAATAAGTAGAAGTGATACTCATTTCTCCATTTTTTTAGCATCCTGTATAACTCGAGAACTATTGATGCTTTTTTAAGGACTCTGAAATCATATGCTAAAAACACTTTCAGAGTTTTCTGCAGAACTGAGAGAGAGAGAGAAAAAAGACAAAGAAAAAAAAAGCTCTCCATTAAAAAGATAAAGACCTTCTCCCTCCTAGGGAAGGGCCACCAGCTCACTGTTCAAAGGGCCTTTGCTCTTGCTGCTTTCTCTGTCTGGACTCTAGAAGTCTTTCTTTCCCAACGACTCGGTTCTTGGCATCTTTAGAGTACAGCTGAGGCTGAAACTCTGCCATGAAATGTCTAGTCCACAAGGTCACTCTGTCCCCTGTCTCCTGTTTGCCATTTGAAGTTCTGACTTTGGTTCTTAGACTTACTACCTTGTCTTGTTTAACTACTAGATTTGTCACTGGAAAGGGGAAAAGCACAAGATTTCAAGACAGAAGGGCACTTGGTGATCCTGTAACTGTTTTGACAGAGGAAAAACCGAGATCCTGGAAGGTAAAAGACTTGCTTAAGGTCATGCAACCAGACGGCAGTAGAGCCCAGGTGAGAATCCCAGTCTCAAGCCAAAGGCCAAGGGAGAGTAGGGTGCCTCCCACACCCTGCCAGGTCCCTACAGCCTTCCACACAGAGCCTGCACATCATCAGTGCAGATAAATGCTTACCTTCCAAACACCAAGGCAGGTTATTCAGCAATAAGGACAGGAAATGAGGGATCCTGTCACTCTCCTGGAAGCTGCAGGCTTCCTTTCTCTAATCCTAAGTACTATTTTTGTGTGCCTACCTTTGCATTTGGTCAGAAGCAGACTATGCCCTATATCATCTACACATTGATTTGATAAAAATGCTTCACATCTAACTAAAACATCATCTGCCAGCTTACAAAATTTTATTGCATTTGAGCTATCGATGGCCAGAGGGAAGATATTAAGAAGTGAGAGTTATTATCTGGACATGAGCACAGAAATGAGTCATTATCCACTGTGATTTTTCCAACAGTGTCACCAAGAGATGAGACAAGCTGGTGGCAAGATTCAGTTAGTTCACATCTCACACTTCCCTCTCTGGAAATGTGAGGGTTGAGCGAGTGGGAAAACACATTTGTTTCCAGACAGCTTCCCACCAGCTACCTGGAGGAGTAACCTCTTGGAGGTCTGGGCATGAATCCAATTTGTCCTCTCCACAGGGCAACTCTTGATAAACGTGACAATGAAAGTTACACACACTCATCAATAAGAGAGCAGGTGTGTCTGTTTCAAATCTCTCACAGAGGGAATAAGGGGTAACAATGAACAGTGGGTAATTTTTTTTAAAATCACCCACCTGCACATAAACAACATTCTCTACAAATCAGGGGCTGGATTTTGGCAAATTTTTCTGGCAGGTTTTACCCCAAACTTGCCTATGCTTTCACTCTTTTAGTCTCACTCAATCCACCTGTAACTCTTCCTTGTCATTCCTGTAGACCATAATGTCTCCAATGCATTAGAATGTTGGTTCTCTCCTACTTCCACTCAGAGTAACTGATTTCAAATCACACACACACACACACACACACACACACACACACACACACAGAAGGCAACATGCAAAAGCAGATGTAACTTCAAGTTGAAGCTCTGCTCTGCCGCTAAGTGTGTAACCATGATTTTCTATCACCACTGAGCTTTTTATCTTCATCTATAGAATGGGGATGACAACACCTACCTCGTGGGGTTTCTATGAGGACCACACGGATGATGTGCATAAACACTGGACAGTGTCAGGCACACGAAAGCACTCGTGAAATTATAGCTATGATTTTTACAGATAGCAATAAAGTACTCCTTGGCTTTCCCCTCTAAATTTGTCCATAGCATCACCTTATATTTTTTACCACCTGTGCTATTGTGGACTAAGACTCATAAAAGTTGTGTACAGTGTCATCTTCTTTTAAGTATCTAATGAAAAGCATTCTATTATTGAGAAATAAGTCTTCAATTGTAAGGCTGACCATAATCCTAAATGGCTAAAAAAAAAATTTATGAGTATGTGTTGATCTAAGCACCAGGGCATTACGGTATACTAGGCACTGCAAGGTCACAGGAGGCATAAACCACAACCCCGACGTCAAAAATCTTACAGTCCAATTGCTAAGACGTGAATCATGAAGAAGAACATGAGACCTCTTAAGGCAAGAGCTACACTGCACATCTCTGCACACAAATGTACACATTTAGCCAAAGTCCACCATACACTCAGTGGGTGGTTTTGAATCCTGGAAATAAGGGAAAGGGCAGGATTTAATAGTAAAATGAAGGTAAGTGTGACAACAGTTCCAAGAAGAGACTAACATAGACAGGAATAGGGGAGGGAGGATTCAGAAAGGAAGCAGCACTGGAGCAGAAAACCAAGGGATAGGTAAGGCCCATGAAACGGCGGGGAGTGGGCAGGCACCTCAGACAGGGCAACGGCACTTGCCAGGCTGGAGGGCAGGAATGAGAAGGTCAAATTCAGATGCTGGGAGGCACTGAGATGCCCTGGGCCACTTAACGTCATCAGAGCGGCCACCAAGGCACCTCCACCACGGTTCTTGGCTCAGTAAATACTTAATGGATTTTTTAACCATAAAGCCTTCCTCCTTAGAATCACCTGGGGAGCTTTGTAAAAAGTCTGGAGCCCAAACCCCTCCTGGAAATTCTGATTTAATTGAGTTTGAGAGCCTCCCAGGTGATTCTAATGAAGCACCTGTTAACAGGCAGCATCTTGCAACAGGCAAAGGTGGAGGTCAGGGCACCAGACGCCCCGCAGATCCTGGGAGGGGCCACATATGTGAGGCACCGTCAAGCCTGTGAGCACAGGAGGAGCAGCAGACAGAGGCTGGAGCAGCTCTGAGCACACAGCCCTGCAGGAGGGAGCACGTCTTTGACAGACGGGGCCCCAAGGTGCTGCAGGAACAGAAGAGCAGCAGCGGTGGGGTATTCCCATCAAGGTGCCCACCTGTGGCACTTGGATGTGTCCTAAAAACAGACACTTGTGAATAAACGGTTCACTGTCAGTCCACTGGCACACTCCATACCCCTCCAGTTCAAATCCGCCCAGCACCTTTCTGAGCCCACCCACAAATGGTTCCCAATTTCAAATCTGAGCCCACAACCTACGGTGGACATCTGTGGCTTTGCAGCTGACCATGGTCCAAACTCCTCCCCAAGCTTTGGACAACTTTCCATTGCATAGTCCGACCAGCCTCTCACTGTGGAAACTCAGAATCCAGATACCGCTCTCCTGGCTGAAGAGCAAAGACCCACAACCTGGCCTCGGCAGATTGGACACACGCCCACGGGCTTTGATGCTGGAGTGAGTGACTGGGTGGACTGGGACAGCAGAGGACTCCCCAAGGTGATGCCAGCGCAGCAACCGCCGGAGCATCAATGCCAGCAGTGAGACCTGATACCCATGAGTGCCGCGGCAGGGTTCTCAGGAGATGCTCCTACGGAGCGATGGGAGTGGCCTTTGGTGTCAGCACATCTTCAGAGCCTCGGTAGACGACCTTCCCAATATCATCTCAATAATTCTCTTTTCTGCTTAAACAGACCGAAGCCCATTTCCGTAGATTACAACTAGGAAGTCCTTTTATCAAGCCATTGTCAAACTAGAAGTCTGACAATCTATATGATTACAACAATCAGTGGACACGCCATGCCCTCTCTTTGAGTGTATGGGACTCCAATATGAATGGCATCATAAAAAGTAAATAACAGTAGGGCCACTTCTTTTGCAGAAATGTGCCTCCCTGAAAGGCTCAGCCTTCGCAAAATGCCTGCAGTCCGGACCTAGTTGTTTCCGCAGGCAGGCACCGTGTTACACCGCAGTCTTTTAGCCAAATTGCTTTTGACTTTTGAAATGTGCAGATTGCCTTTGTTGAAGGCCCCGTTGGCATGAGAACGCATATTTGAGGCTTATTAAGTATGCTAGTTACACAGGCGGGAATGAGGTAATTGTTCTAGCCGCACATGGAAGCGCGGAGGTGAATTTGAATATAATGCTCCGGAGGAATCAGTCAGCCTATGACCTGAGGAATTGGGCTCCACCTCCACCTGCTTTTGAAAGAAAAATCTTTGTTAGCCTATAGTCAAGTGGCCTCCCCTCACCTAAACGCTGATCATAGCAAGACTCGAAGCCACTTCAAATCGCCCTTCCCCACCGAGTCACAGGAGCCCAGGGAAGGGGGCAATTTTGGGTTCTTTAGCTGTTTTCACTGTGACCGTCTCAGATAAGAGAAACTAATCGGTGCAATTCTGTAGTGAGTCTTATGATGGATTTTCTGTTACTAATAAAATTTTCTGTCAAACTACTTTGGCAGCTTTGTTTTCATTAAAGGTCATCCAGAAAGTGGCGCGGTGATAGCTCCTGGCAGGACCACCCCCCAGCCCCTCCCAGCGTAGTTCCCAGCGTGGCCCGCACAGTGCCACCTGGTGGCCAGGACGTGTCCCTGCACCGAAGACGCGAGGAAAGCGTGTATCTGTGTCTGTGTCTGTGCGTGTATCTGTGTGTCTGTATGTGTATCTTTGTTTGTGTGCCTTTGTACCTGTGTGCATCTATGTGTGTACATGTGTGCATCTGTGTGTGCGTATCTGTGCACGTGTGTGTATGTCTATCTCTGAGTGTAAACGTGTGTATCTCTGTGTGCTTGTTTGTACCTGTGTGCCTGTGTGTGCACATGTGTGTGTCTGTGTGTGTGCACATCCACACATGAAAGGGGCCAAGAAGCTCAGCAGGGGAATTTCCTGAAAACAACCTCCAGTCACCTCACCTGCCTGCTTCTCAGTGTCCCATTTCTTTTATTCCGTGTGGTCCCCAGGCTGGGACCCTGATTTGCATGGATTAAACATGGTTGGTTACCTGGATAGTTTCCGCTTCCCTTCTAAGAGATTTGGTGAAGGACCACGCTTACCTGGGATAAAGTTTTGTCAGAATATTTTCCATACAAATGCACAATTCATACCTTTTTCAAAACTCTTTTCTTCATGAGTAAAATGGCAAAATTATCCTCTGTATCCTGACCCAGGGTATAAAATATGGAAAATAAAACTTTTCCCCTTAATTCAGTAGTGATCGATCCATTCTCCGGATTTACTCAATGGCTTCCACAAACCACATCTTAGCCCCCTCACTAGGAATCAGCCAATCAAATTCCATTTCTTAAATAACACACTGTGCTGAGCCCTGGCTGTCTCTGCAGAAATGGAACAAGAGGGAACCGGTGTTGCTGCTGGCCAGCTACTCCACGTATTTTACCTCTCTCTCATCGATGACAGATGCATTATCTCTATTTTGCAGGTAAGGAAAGTCTGATTAATCAGGTGAGCAGGCAAGCCCCGTACATGTGGACCCACACTGAGCACCACAGGCCAGAACAGAATTGAGAGCCAGGTCACCAGGTGCATGAAGCACTCAGGAGACGGAGATTGCTGAGACCCCAGCAGCTGGGGAGGGTGGAAGATAGAAGTTGAGGTGAGAAGAGACTTTGGCAAAAGTCAGTGAAAGCAAAGAATGAGAAAAGTCCCCTGTAAAGGGTGGCAGGACCCTTGTGAAAGATGGACAGGTGTGAACATGGCATGTGAGAACCCAAAAGGACCTGTCTAAACAGTACGCTGTGAATTAGGGAATAGCGGGAAATAAGTTCAAATAGAGGAGGGGGTCATATTTTAAAGAGCCTTCAATATTGATGGGGGAAATCTAGACTAAATGGGGCAGAAAATAGACATTGAAAGCTATTTACCAAGCTGTGAAATGAAGAAAAGATTTTTTAATGCTTTCCTATTCAAGAACAAAATTAAAATTTTCTACATGCTTAAATCATTAATATGGAGCCTCATCAATAGCATGTTTAAATTTATAACAACCTATTTTTTGTTTATTTTATAAGGAATGGCATCAATTAGTGGTTACTTATAACTAATAAATCATCTGATGTCATCCCTATATCAAAAGCAAAGTTCAAGCTTTTCTTTATTCCTATAGTAAAAGCTGCATATGTCCAATACTTCGACAAATATTTATTGAATGTCTATTTCTTGCCCAAAACGCTTCTAGATTCTAGTGATACAGCCCAACAGACATGATTGCTACCCTTAGGAAGCTTACTGTCTTGTGGGAGAGAAGCTCAAAACCCACCCCTATGTGCTAACCGATTCGTCCTGCACTGGGACGTGAAGCCAGGAGGGAGACGCAGCCTACTGTGGTGGCAGTAACTGGCTGCCAGGGGCTCATCCAGGTAAGGGGTCTGGTAACCTTGCAGAGAAGACTCTCACTGAGACCTGAAGGGTGAGAGGGAGCCAGCCATGCAAAGCACAGGAGGAGGAAAGTTTGAGAGAGAGGGCACTTTTCAAGACTGCTCCTAGCTTACAGAAAACAAAGGACGGAAATTTATTTTCTCCATCTTTCAAAACCGAGCTCTGACATCCAATCCTCCAACACCCCACCCCACACCTGGAGACAGATTTAGTTATCATCCATCCCCCTACCAAGAGGTTGTTGACCAAAGTGCTTTCCGTGAGTGTGTATTTGTTCACATATCTGTCTTTTTATGAGACTGTGAACTCCATGAGAGCAATACCTTCTCTTCTTTAAATCAGCATCTGGTGCCATAAATGTGAAGTGAGTTGGATCCAAAGTGCCACTGAAGATGTTCATTGTGCCACGTCAGCTTCCCATGTCATAAATGCATAAGAACTGCCTCCTCTGTTGTGAAAAATAAACTTTAAATCTCTCTCTTTTTTAGTCTTACTAAACTTCCAGACTAAGGGTTGTAACAAAGGGTAATAATAATATAGACAGTCCCTGACTTATGATGGTTCCACTTGAGATTATTTGACTCTACAACGGTGCAAAAGCGATTACACAGTTGCTAGAAATGGCATTCCGAGTATTTGTACAACCCTTCTGTTTTTCACTTTTAGCACAGTTTTCAATAAATTACATGAGATATTTAACAGTTTATTATAAAACAGGCTCTGTGTTCCATGGTTTTGCCCAGCTGCAGGTTAGTGTAAGTGCTCTGAGCATGTTTAAGGCAGGCTAGGCTAAGCTATGATATCTCTCTGGTAGGTCAGGTGTATTAAAATGCATTTTTGACTTACAATATTTTCAACTTACAATGGGTTTATCAGAACATAGCCCCATCCTAAATCAAAGAGCACCTGTAGTGTGCAGTCCTGTTTGGAGAGTGCTTAGGGAATCTGCAGAGGTGAGTGAGAAGGGGCAGAGGAGCTAAAAACAGTTATTGGGAGTTTTGCAAAATCAACCATTTATATGAAAACGTGCACAAGGGTTTGGAGTTTATTTATTTGTATTTTTGTTTGTTTGTTTTTTAATGGCCATGAAAAAGAAGATACAATCAGATGTAGAATATCTCCTAAGTTTGCAAATAATCCCTCTGGGAGGGTAGAATCAACACATGATGGGGGTTTCAGGGTGGAGCTTTCCTGCTCCCTCTTTTGGTGTCCAAGAATGAAATACTCAAGCGCTTTTCAAGCTCCTTCAGCTGATGTTACTTTGAATGAACAAAGCAAATCTTTCCAAAGATGAGCAGAAGGTAGCCATCCCCATGACAGCTGCTCGTGAGGAGAAAGAGGAGCCAACCACAGCTGGGGGAAACTGCCTCACCTGGAGACCTGTCACAAGAGGAGGAGGATTAAAACATTGTCTCCAAGATGAGGTCTTGATTGAAATGGATCATTGACAGGCAACCACAATAAAGTTACCAAATAGAACCACTGTGAGGATGTCTTTTAAATCTTGCCTGTATGCCCCTGAGGTTTGTGCGACGGTTAACATTAGGTGTCAACGTGACTGGGTTGAGGGATGCCGTGCGGCTGGTGAGGCATTGCGTCTGGGCATGTCTGTGAGGGTGTTTCCGGGGAGACTGACCTGTGAGTCAGTGTACAGGAGAGGAAGACTTGCCCTCCACGTAGGTGGGCACCATCCAGTGAGCTGGGGCCAACTGGAACAAACGTGTAGAAGTAGACAGATTCATGCTCTCTGCTTTCTCTCTCTTTTCTGGAGCAGGGCACTTTTTCTCCTCCTGCCTTTGGACATCAGACTCCAAATTCTTTGGCTTTCAGATTCTGGGACTTGCACCAGCAGCCTCCTTGGGCTCCCAGGCTTGGCTGGGGCTACACTGTCAGCCCCCAGGTTCTGAGGCTTTGGACTTGGACGCAGCCATGCTACTGGCTTCTTTGGTCATCCAGCTTGTAGTTGGCTTATTGTGGGACTTTACTTCTGTGATCAGTGAACTAATCCTTCATAATAGATCCCCTTCCATATTTCCTACTGTTTCTGTCTCTCTAAAGAATGCTGACTAACACAGCTTGATTTCTACTAAAGGCCCTTTCCTAGCACAAAGCAGTTCTGATATTTCATGAAGCTCAATAGGAATGTGTAGGATAAATGAATGAATAAATGAATGAACAAATGCCCAAGGCAAATACTGAGACCCTGGTGGCACTATAGCTTTCACGAAAATTACTTAAGAACACAAAAACTGTTTCTTGACTGCAGCACTTGAAAACTCGGCAGGTAAAGAACTAACTAAGGAATCTTCCTAACTAAGTGATTCCTCCGTGACCCAGCCCGCTGCACAGTTCCAGCTCCTACCCTGAGATCCCACCCTGGGCTGTGGCCGACACCTCCTCGCTGGTCCTCAGCCCAGGCGCCTGCTGTCTGCTAATCTCTAGGGCACCTCATGCTCCATTTGCTTTCTTAGCTTTTCATCATCTGTGTAACAAGTTCCCCACATGAAATGTTCTTTGTTTCCTGAAATAGCACAACCTAGCACAGTCAACTATCAATTTTCCTAGGGCACTCATCTGCCTCACAGTGTATCTGCTGAATATCTTGCTTTCAACTTCTTAGGAATCTAATTAAGCAAAATAGAAAAGAAAGGCCTTTGTTGAGACCACCTATAAGCTTGTGTTTGCGTTTCCTGCCCCATGTATTCTTTAGTCCAACCAGTGATCTTTCAAACCAAAACACTCAATTACCTAATTATCTCCTCAAAACCTGGTGATGCATGGACTAGAAATTTAGCAGAAAGAGGAAAGAGGAGGGGGGAGCAGAACTCTACAGAGCCCACAGCTTCGCCTCTGTCTGGAAGCTGATACTATTTCCTGGATCTTAGAAGCCAGAGAAAGGTTAAACTGATGGAAATGAGGAATAAACTGGACAACTCTCACCTTCTTTCGAGTCAGATATTCATAATGTAGCTTCCTTATTACTTTAAGATTATGTGTGCCATCCCTTGGCATCAACTCTACCCACGATAGGATAAAAGCAAAAAGAACGGCATTCCAAAAGTAGCTTAAGTCCTCTGGGGTCTTGGTTATTTTGATTAGCTAGGTAGTGGCCTCACAATATCAACATCTATAATTCATTCATTTAATAACTCTCTATATTTCCTTTTAGTAAGAAACTGTGAAAGCACTGAGTTGATAAAATAAATCCTAATTAGTTCTTTAACTGCAGATTAAAAAATATTTAGATGTTCTAACATGAGGAACAAAGAAATGTTCATACAACTCTAGGTAGAGAGCAGCCCTTCCTCAGGGAAGCCAGCCCTCTTAGATCTTCCACTTCATGAGGAGTGGCCATGAAGAGCCAGGGGAAGGGGACACCTTGCCCCATCTGCACTCATAGCGGGATAAACCCTGTCAACCCAGCACATGGCAGATGTCTGGTGAGACCATGGTCAGGCTGCTACTCAGATGGAGAGGCAGACAGCTCCGCCTCCCTGTGCCATTTCCCCCCATGGAATGGTGCAGCCCAAGGGCCAGGTGGATCACTGCATGCACAGGGGGTGTCTGTCTGTTGAGGAAGCGCCAAATGAATGCTTCATCAATTTTATGGACCTGGGGTCAGGAGGAGTGTTCTGAATGGAAAGGACTGAGAACTGAGGAACTGTAGGGAAACATGTTCTCAAGGTCCCCCAGTCAGGAAGCCTAGGCAGAGGAGGCTGAAGAATGACCTAAGAATGAAGGCTGGCTAGGATGCAAGTGTGCAAAGAGCATGGCTGGCAGACACAGGGCCTGGGTCCTCAACCAAACCTCCCTCTGGAGATGCAATGCATTGGCCAGCCTGACATGGGGAGGGCAGGTTCCCCCAGGAGGCCTGCCAGGCAGACCTGTGTCATTGCCCATGGTCCGGTCTAAAAAATCACAGCAGAATTTTAACCAGGAGCCAGACTCCTCAAATCTCAGTTACACATCTATAAAACTCCTTTTAAGAAGTTTTAAGGCGTTATCCTTGCCTACCACACTTAAATCAGTACCATTTCAAAGAGAGGTTAGAAACAATCACTTCCAAACCAGGGTAACACATTCATGAGTTGACAGTCCTGGACACGCCTGATCTGTGTTCCTTCTTATGCTTTTCCTACTCTGGTCCATATTGCAGGACAGCTGGTCCCTACAGCCTGCATCTCTCTCGTTTCCCTCTCAGCTGGCCTCTGGCCGCATTGACCAGTGGAAAACACTTCTCTATGCTTGGTTCAGCAGCAGAACCTCCTGGCCCCACAGGACAGGCCTGCCAACTTCCAGCTTCTGCCCTGAGACCCCGCCCTTGACTATGGGTGGACACCTCCTTACTTGTCCTCCAGCCCAGGCTCTGGCTGTTGCTAGGAAGGGCACCTCTAGGGCGCCTCATCACTCCATCGCTCTTAGGTTTTCATCATCTGTGTAACAAGTTCCTTACATGAAATTTTCTTTTTTTCAAGTGCATTGCTTTCTGTCTTCCTGGTTGGATTCTGACCTGTACTATGTGAATTACTATTGGCCACAAAACTCATCCCTCATTCCCATACTTGGTCACTCATCAATAAACATTTCTTAACATAATAACATTTACAATGGACCATGAAAGGAAGCTAATATCTTCTGTAAGAAGAAACAGATCAGAAATAAAATAAAGGCAACACAAAAGCACTGAATTAAATTTGAGCAGAGATGCTTTCAACAAGATCCCAGACCATGATCAGAGCCCTTCTGTTTTGAAAGAGGAGTCCATTCACGGTTCCGTGGCAAACGTAACTTGCTCTTACTCTGTAAATCTATCTTGTCCTTTCTCAATAAACTTCATTTCACGTTTGCCTTACTTTTGGTGTGTCTGGTCATTCTTTGGCCAAGAGCACACAAAGAACCAAGAACAGACAACATTACCAACCCCGAACCCATCACCCCCACCTGAAATTCTTAATTTGATCACATCTGCAAAGACCCTTTTCCCATATGAGGTAACATTCACAGGTCCCACGATTTAGGACCTGAATACCTTTGGGGGGCATGACACAGCCTATCATACCTACCCCCATACACAAATTACATATCCCTAGATGTTGAATGGTTTCTCTCAAATGTCAGCTGGAATTTTTGACACATGGTTGCTAACTGAGTGCTAGTTCTCCATAACTGGAGAAGTAGTCACATCAACCCCTCCGAACTCTAGCATTTCATTATCTCCTCTGAATGAATTAGCATTTTCAAATGCTTTAAATTGCATTGCCTCGCGGGTGACAAAAAACATTTTCCACATATGTCCAAGATGAAAAAATTGTACTAAATTGTGGATGCCTTGCCTTTTGGGAAAATAATCTACCCATCAATTGTCACTTTGCAATAAATTATGAAAGAGGGTCATTCTTCTACCAACAAGTGTTTGCTTGTCATATTCCAAAAGTCCATATTTTTGGTGTTTTAAATGCACAGTAACTTTTCATTCAGTGCTGCATTAAAGTTTATCTTTTTTAGGTCTTTTAAAGCAAAAACCTGGAATCCTAATTTAAGTTAAAATTCAATTGCATGTGGTACTACCAATGGTAATAAATTAACTGAGGTGACAATCAGATGAACAGATTCCTTTTACACTTGGTTAAATTCCCATATGCACATTCTGTGACAATTACATCAAAATTTACTCCTCTGCCTGGGGGGTGGTACATTTCTTTTTATTTTGATTGTAAAGTGCCTTCCAATTGCAGAAACTTTAAAATGTGAAACAATAATCTTCTTAAAATGCAAAAACACGATAATTAGTTTGAGTGAGTTTCCTCTCTGCTTTTACATTTGTGTTACTTCATAAAATTACAACTTAACTAATACATATTCCAAACTAAATTTGCATGACACTTGCCATTGGTTTGTGTTGTACAGCCTGTAAGGTAAGGGTGATATAATTTGACAGTAAATAAAGTCACTCTGCCATAAAGTTATTTCCTGAAAATCTTACTAATTCTAAATTTCTACACAAATCCATCTCTGCTCAGGTATTTTTTTCTAACATTACACATTACAGAGTCAAAAAGTCCCTTCAATCTGCATAGAATATTACCTTTGAACAATAAAAATGTCACAATTTCCTCCACACCATAAATATCACAAGGTATTCAACTTTAAAATGCAAACCTGTGATACAGAGCTCAGACTAATATATTTCACATGCTATATAGGAAAACCACTTCTATAGACATTAGGATTAACCTGTGATCCCAAGGAAAGAGTTTCATGATGATGTGCCTTATATTCATTCATTCATCCATTCACTCATTTATTTATGCATTTATTCTTCATTTAACAAGCACATATTTAATAAGCGTCTATTCCAACCAGGTCCTAGAGAAATTCAAGGTTAAGAATTCAAGATAAATAAAAAAACTAAACTAGTTGGGAAGAAAAGTATGCAGACTAGTGTTACTATCCACATATATTCAAAGTCCTATGGTGGCACATAGGATCAAGTGATTCACTCCATCTGGAGAAGTCATCAAAATGTTCTCAAAGAAACACATTAGCTGGGTCTTATAAAATGAATACGGAGTTATCGAATGCACGAAAGACATCAATGTGTGTGTGCGTGCCTTGCATCTCTACTAGTGAGAGATCATATGGTAGTAAGAAGAAGCTTGGACCCAAAAATCAGGAAATCCATGCTCTAACCTCCCCTCTGTCTGCCTACTATGTGTCCACGGCATGTCACACCCCTGTCTGGACCTCTGCACTGGAATAAACACTCAGGTGCATTTTATTTCTAAAACTGTGTGACTCAAGTGCTCTAATCAGACTTTCTTCTCCCCATCCCATCATCATTGTGTCCCATCACACGCCCACTGGGATGGGAAGGATGAAACCATGAAAGGGCCGCTCAGGAGAATGAAAACGCCCATTGCATCGTATCCTCTAGACTACTGGGGTTTGCTCGTCTGGTGTAGCAAAGCCAGACACTGGCAAAAGAAGCATTTTATTGCATGGCATCATGCAAAGAAAATGCTCAGCTAGCACTTAAGACCTGAACTTACTGATGGCTGGCAAGCCAGGGTTTTTAAAGGCAGGGGTACATTTCAAGAGAGCAGAAGTTGCACACAAAATTGTAAATCATTATACATTGGTCTGGCCCAAAAAAGTGGGATATCTTGAAGCAGGGGCCTATGGGTTGTAGGTGGATTCAGATATTCTTGGATTAGCAGAAAGGAATGTTAAGATGGGTGTGACTCTTTCTAGCATCCTCAGCGAGAAACTTAGAACAAAGAACGTCAGTCAGAATTCGGTTCCTCAATTTCCCCTTATCTGCATTTTCCATCTGGTTGGGGTTTCTAAAACACAACTCAAGCACATATGTTAAGATGCCATCTTTGAGCTTCCATACGGGACCAAAAAATCCTGTGCCTTTGGCTTGCTTGGAGGGCCACTGTCACCAGCACCTTTCTGCTCATCAGGTTACCCATTCACTTTTCCAGGCTAGCTAGGTACCCAGAACTTCCCCTGAAGGGACTCAAAATTATCCTTTATTTCCATGCTTGGGGGATCCTGGCAGGCCCCTACTAGGGGTCCCTGCTCCATCTCACATTGACCAGACAGGTCATCCTCCTAGGGGCAGGATGGTCTATGGCCATCACTGCCCACAGCTGGACAGTCCTCTCAGCCAGGGAAGGGGTACACCTGCAAGTCACACTGCAGGTCCTTCTCTCCAGCTTGCAGGCACTTCAAGAGGGATCTAAACAGGACAAGACTCGTCTATCCCCCCGCTCACTAAATTGAAGTCAGCAGGACCCCTGAGTGGAAGCCATGGGGCTGTGCATCACCTCCTCTTCCCCATACGAAATATCCACGTGTCTTCTTGCATCTCTGTTGCCTCTGCTCCTCAGTCTCCCTTTGTCTAATAATTTAAAGCTCTGACTTTTCTATCTGCTTTCAAGCCTCTTCAAAAGTATCCTTACCCACCATATCCAGTGCTCCAGTCCAACCATGTTTTGAACGGTCCTTAAATTTTCATGGCTTGCCTCATGCTGCCTCTCCACCCATCAATGTCTGTTCATCCCTCAAGGGCAAAACGAGGGAAGCCTCTGTCTGACTCAACCCTTTTCTCCATCAGACCTCATATCTCCCTCTTCTCAGCGTCTGCTAAAGTATCAGGCAGTACAACAGGCACTTTACATACAAAATGGTATTTTTCCTGTACAACAACCTTATGGCAGTTTTTCAAAGGAGCAAAAAAGGTACAAGATATTAAGGGTCTTACCCAAGTTCTCACTGATAGTAATTGGTAAATTCAGAAATTAAACCGGTGTCTACATGATTCTAAATTCAAGTCTTTGCACGACGATGTTTTGGTACTTTTTTAAAGTCTCTAAAGAAAATTATCTTACTCTTCCTTTGTATTATGTGCTTTCTTTTTAGTTCTATTGCTCTAAACTCCTGAGGCTTGAGACATTGCTGTATTCATTTCTACCCCCTACAGGGCTTCACACAGCACAGGGCATACAGTGAATGCTTAATATTTTTTACATTGAAATTATCTGAAGCATGTTCCAACTTCTAGTCCCTAAAAAGCCTGAGGTTTCCAGGCAGGAGGTTAATGGCCCTCGTTTTGCTTTTGTTTGGACTGGAAAGTCTTTGAGCTTGTGCAGGCTGTGCCCAGAGGGCAGTGACCGATGACCTTAGTGCGTTACTGGTCACTGTTGCAGTGCCACTTCTTACAGCAAATATTGGCATCTTCTCGCATCTACTATTGACAGTTATCATAAATAAACTGAACCTTCATCTAGTTCAGTATCTAATTCAAACCATTGCTAATGGCAACAAATAAATGACCTGTGCAGGACACTGGAATAACCCTACAACTGGAGTTATGCAGATATGGTTGGCTTTGCTCTGAATATGAACTGTGTTGCTGAGTATGAAATAATGTGGGAGTGTTAGGGTCAGTATGCAAGGTATGAGTGATCAACTGCACGAAAGACAGTCAAGTTCAAAGCCCAAACGCAGATAATATCTCTGTAGATGTTCCGTTATTTCAAGGTAAGCCGGAACCTGAAAATTCTAAAATAAAATGTCAGAGCCAAGCAATAGAACAAGGACTATATATACTGAGACCAATGGACCTGCGCTCTAATATGAAATCAATTAATTCATTAATTAGCTAAAGGCTAGGCAATCCTGGGCAAGGTCTTTCTCCTATGTTCCCCTAAGTGTTAAAAGAAAAAAAAAAAGAATCATCTGCTCTGTTTTTCCAGTCATTGAGGGAGAACATTAAATCACTTGTTTCTAGGTTCCCTTTAGCTCTTGCAGTTTGTAACTCCCATCTCTGGCCAGACCATATGCAAGGTCTTTAATAAATAAGGTAGCCCTTTCAGGTTACCAAGAAGCAAAGACTGCTGAAAGGTTTCACATACCCATTATTCACTATTAAATGATATGCTCAAACAGTACTCAGCCATATGACCTGAAATATTTTCATCTCTGTGCCCAAAGGTGGGTAAATTCAATTTCCTCTGTTTATGTTGGGGATGAATGGCCAAGAAGTGTCTCCCCAGTCTCAGTGTGGCCTCTGCCTTTCCAGAGAAAGGAGTAGCTGCCTTTCCAGCAGAGAGGAGGAAGTATGTTGATTCTTCATTATTTTCCCAGGGCAGAGATTAAGGCTGTTGGTTACATCCACTCGAAGCCTCCCCAGGGCTTAATCTCTACAGATTTTGCCCAGGAAAAATCCACTAGGTCCTGATAAACCTTAAACAAAGGGACTAGTCTTTCTATATAGGTTAAGGAAGCATACATTCAACAAGTGAACTACCGGAATCCATAAACTAGACAAACTCCAAGCATAAAGACATGTTACAAGAAAGTGATGCAGTGAACTTTAGGATTTCTTGATTAAGAAAAATGGATTATATATTAATTATTTTCCTAAAAGAACAAAAAAAATTTACTACTCATGCAAGGTGAATTTTAGGTCCACCAGATTTTTGAAGGATCCTCACAATATATTCTATGATTTTATTAGTAGAAGAAACTACAATAAGTATACATATGAAGTTATGTGAATTAAAAATTTATTTCGTTTAACATCTTTACAGAAAGATACTTAATAGCTGTGCTCCTGAAAAATGGAAAACAAGCATAAGTGGGCGTTAGTAAGAATTTTAGGAGAGCAGGTCACCCACTCGCCCTCTTCTCTAGATACCTGAGAAGTGATATTCGATTCAAGGAGAAAATTTAAGACTGACTATATCCTGCCAGTATTACTTAGTAAGAATCTAGTGCTTATATAAGGGTGACAATTACAGTGAATATTATCTACCATTCATGTCTAAGGGAAAAAAGAAGGAAAAACTTGAAATTCTACTTAACCAGTGCATTTTTGCCTTTTGAAACTTTGGTGCTACGATTTCTTGGAATACTTTAGCAGGGAAGAATATTTTTTCTAGTTTAGAAGTATTACCTGTTGAACAATGTCAGAAGAAAGAAAACTAGTTTTGTTGGAACAGGTTGTTCTGTAGTGACACACGTCAGGTTCACTTAATTTAGAGTTGGCCTGAGAGCACGTGCACAATCTATGGTGTTGTAATACAACTAATGCCCAGAGAAACAGTGTTGAACTACTCCAAGAGGAGAAGGCTTTCCTTAGCTGACTCGCCCTATAAAATCCCGCACCAGATTAAGTAGAGTTTATTAAGTACAATGAAAATACTCCATCTGCAAACCATCTGGTTTTCAAGTCCAAATGGCTGCTGTTCATCAGAGAACGGTGCCAAATAGCTTTCTAACTTTTACTTCTAGGTTTCCCAAGAATTATCCAAAAGTATGCCTTTTCCTCCACTTGTTCACTCTGGTATCTAAATTGTATTAGAGATTTCATAATAGGAATTTTAAAATTTGCTTTAGTTTTTAAATCAGAAACATTTCAGAAGTTTCCCACTCCTCACTACCTTCAACTCCTTAATAGGTTTTAAATGGGTTAAATAAAGTGGAAGTTTGATTTAATCAAGTTGTTCCCTCTTGATATTTGGAAAATAACAAAGCAGTTCCAATGGTAAATTAACACATTTACCATGGTAGAGCCATTTAACAAATCAAAACATATTTGTGCATCTAAATCCTTCATTGGCGGAGAGCAACTTCTACCCTCTCTATTGATTAGGTCCCTATCACTATAGATTTAAACACACACAAAGTTTGACGTCTCTTAGGAGGTTAGAAAGAATGGTTTGGTTGACTCAGCATTCTAAATCAGATCAAACAAGTATCCAACCTACTGAGAAGATGCAAAATTTGGACTAGTTGCTGATGTCAAATTCAGTTTGGAGACTACTTTGTCAGAGTTCCCTATGAGCCAAACTTAATAGCAAATATAGCAAATAGCAAATTCACCCACAATATGGTGCTAGAGGACAATCAACCCAGCAGCAACGGGGCTACGCTTTCTGCAATTTAGCATTGGTAGCAGCTTCATCATCGAATTGAATACAAGCAGGTCACACCACTGACACACAACATATGCCCTGGGAGCTGACTGCTGGAATGAAAGGAACTAGAGCTAGATCACTATGAAAATCAGGAAACAAGAGATGGCTTAGGTTGAAACAAAGCTTTATGTGGCTAGACCACCTGTGGGACAAACTGATGTATTTATTATTGTCCAGAGAATTGCTGAATTTTATAGCTTGCCAAGAACCTTAGCAATCAAGATTGCTATTTCTCTGCTTTTTTTAGTTTTCTTTTTGTAAACTTATCCCTTAAAATACATCCTTCCCTGGGCTCTATCCTGGGCACTTTATTCACCACTCTCCCTCAATAACTGTATCACCTTTATATACATGACTCTCCAATTTTTATTTCCGGTCCTGACCTTGTTCCTGAGCTGCAGACTCTCACAGTAAATGGCCTACCAGACGTCTCCCTGTGGATGTCTCAGTAGCTCATTTAATTCAGTGGGGAGGATGGAAACAAGTTCACCCTCTTCCCCATGAGCCCTCACTCTGCTCCCTCTCATTATCCACGTTAGTAGTAGCCCCATGTTGTCATCACCTGGCACAAACCATCAGAGCATTAGGCCTGTCTGTCTCCTTTACTCACACCACCTCTGCCACATGGCCCCAGCATCCTCTCCTGTCCGTGCCCTCACGATGCCCTAGTGGAGGCCTCAGGAGCCTCACCTGGGTCACTGCAATGGTCACTCTCTGACACCTTCCATGGCCCCGCCCTCTGCTCACCCCAAACAGAGTTACTTTCCTAGAACACTGCTCAGTTCTGATGGCATCATTTCTCTGGCTCAAAACTCAATATTCCCTCCTTGCTTTGTAGAATAAAGTCCAGAGTTCTTGAAATGACAATTACAATTGAGGATTCCCATTCTCTGACCTCAACCTCCTTTCTGGCCTCCATCCACTCCATCCTGTTTCTCTCCTTCCCTTGGCCTGCACATTGTACTACTTAGAGTGGCTGAAATAAAGGAATCTGAACAGACAATTCATAGAAAAGGAAATACTAATCAATTTCAAATATACAAATAAATTTTCTATTATTAATACAAAAATAATAGAGACAAAAATTAAAATTAAACCAAGATTATATTCTCATTTCCTCATTTCTCAAATTGGCAAAAATCCCAAAATTTGGTAGCACGCACTGTTAGTGAAGCTGTAATCAAAGAGATTTTTCAAACATTGCCGATGACAGTATAAATTGGTAAATTTTTGGATGGTCAAAATTCTAAGTACACTTGCACATTGTGGTAGCTTGAGAAGATCAGCCGATGATGCTTCAATCTTCCCTGCCCCTATCCGTTACAGTTGGAATTGCATGGATACAATGGGATCATGTGATTGCCATCAAGAAATGGGATCCATTTCACCTCCCCCTGAAGCTGGGATGGTCTTGCGACTGTCTCTGGCCCATAGAATGCAGTTTTGACACTAGACCTCAAGACGCCATGCATGATTCTATTCTCTCTGAATCTTGCCATCTGCTGTGAATAAGCCCAAACATGCTGGAGGATGACAGGTGCATAGTCTAGTTACCTCTTTGTCTTTCCAGCCTACAGCTATCCAACCACCAGACATATGAGACCTCCTAGACTAGCCAGACCCAAGCCGACCTGCAATCTGCCCACAGATACTGACCAAGCCAGCCACTCTCCACAAAGCTTGACCCATGTCTGTAGAATCACCCAGATGATCTGTAGACGTATTGATAATAAATGCTAACTGCTTCTAGTTTTAAGCCACCAAGTTTTGAGACGGCTGATTATGCATCAATAGCAAACTGATATACACATTGAGGGAAAAATTCCACTTCTAGAAATTTATTGTGCAGAAACACTTGGTCCAACTACAAAATCACCTATGGCGAAGATTATTCACTGCAGCTTGTTTGTAACTTCAAAAAGAAAGTTGTTTGGAAACATCACCAATAGAGAAGTTTAATTAAATTATTTTATACCCATATAATTAACTGATTCGTTGTGGAATCAGTTTCCACAAGGAAAACTCTAGGTGCATTTATATGGAACATCTGCCAAGATATACTAGCACATGAAAACAGCAAGTTTAAATAGCAATGTTTATGATAATCTACCATTTGTGTAAAACAAAATGAAAAGGGATAAGTGTTATGTCTCACTACACATACAAAATAAATTATTTGAAAAGATATACAGGAAACTGAAATCATTGGTTGCCTCTTGGAAAAAAACTGAGTGACTAGGAACAAGAATTATAAAGATAAATTTTACAATATATTTTTTCTATGTTTATCTATTTAAAAAATAGATAATCTTTTTAAGTAGCCCAAAAGATATTGTACTTGCCTACAACTGGTCATTTACCAACATAGTTATCTCTGCCTGGAAAGGACTTAGGATTTTATTAAGAGATTGTTTAATTAATAGGATACGTAGTCTGTGCCAAAACCACAGAACACAGAACGTGGCAGAAACTTTTGAAGTCATTGTGTCCTGCCTTTGACTCATTGTACATCCAAGCTAGATGGTCTAGTAGCCCCTGCTGGACCCTCCACTGTGACAGGGACCTCTGTCTAGCACACTGGCAGAAGAACTAAAAGAAAAACAAGTATGTTCCTAAAGAACAAGTAATTTGGTTAAAGTTACTTCCTTATAGAAAGAGCATTGTGGATGAAGATATTATCACTGCACTATTTTTTAATTGTGAAGAAATAGAAATAACTTACATCATCAATGATAATAGGAAAGTTAAATGAATAATGGCAATCCAGAGAATGAAATAGTGTGCAGGGAAGAATTTTTAACACCATGGAAAACACTAGGATTATATTATACCATTATGTAAAACAGAACAAATAATGATATAAAATTATCTATTCAGTAAGATACCAACTACGTTAACAGAAAAAAAAAATCTTTGAAGAAACAAAAGAGAAAGACCTGAAAAGAAATTTACCAATATATTAATAGTAATTGTGTATATTTGTTTCTTCCTACTTTTCATTAGTTCCTAAATTTTCTATAACATTTGCATATTATTTTTAAAATATATAGTAAAAATGTTAAACATAAACTATTTGCCAACAATCTATTATATGTGATTAGATGATATAAATAAATAAGGAATAAAATTAATCATGATAATCAAGATGTGCTAAATGCTTTAACACACAAGCCCGACATCTCAACATAATAAAAGTCTTTTTCCTGCCCAAGCCAGCACACATGGGCAGGAGCCTCTCTGCTCCGTGAAGTGACTGAGGAACCAGGCTCCATGCAGCTCCCAGCTCTGCTTTCCTCCAGCTCCTGACAGGGCTCTTCATCCACCCCCTGGAAGATGAAAGAGCAGGGGGAGCACATTTGGGAGTATGTGATGGTCCAGGCCTGGACGTGGCATACACGATGCCTGTCCACATTCCATGGCTAGACCTCAGCATGTGGCCACATCTACTGGAAGGGACCTGGGCAACTCATGCAGCTATGTGCCAGGGAGGAAGAAACAGCAGCCATTGGGGGGACCTTTAGCCAGTCTCCAGAACAGTCATCAAGAAGGGTCATGGAAGAAGAGAATTTTGAGCCATTTCTTAACTGTTGGAAATGACATAAATAGAAATAAAATAGGAAAGAGGAGAGTCTAGCTGGATAGCTTAGCATGGTAAAAGGGAAGAAAAAGATAATTAGGTAAATCATCTTTGTAGGATTAAAAAAAAGAAAAAAGAGCTATTAGAAGGCCAACCTCTACATTTTGTACGTTTTATCAATGTTAGGGAAACTGGCTTTATAATCTAACAGGGCTGTGTTCCACTGTTAACTCTGCCTCTCTGTTTCTGTGCGGTCTTGGGCAAATTATAGATCAAAACCTAGAGTTCTCAAGTGTAAAATGAAGGTAATAATGCCTAACTCACAATATTATTGTATAATGTTAGTAAAATGCATAGTATGCATTCGACAAATGAGATCTATTACCGTTAGATATTTTCATAATGTAGGATTAATTCTGATTCACATTTTTCTAAATTTTTAGGACACGTTAAATATCTTAAATTTATTCCTCATTCATCACCTTCTACTCCCACCCCTTAAAAAAATAAACAAATGAAATAATTATTTTCCACTTCAGCAATCAAAAAGGTGAATTACTGAGCACATAAAATTAACATGCTTGACTTATTAACTTAAAGAATGGTTCAATCAAACAATAATTACAAATTTATTTATTCTAGTTATATTATTAATACATGGTTTTATGCAATATAGTTACCGCTCATCTAACTAAGGGAATTCAGTATTTCCAAGTTTTGATTAGTAATTAGCACAACGTAAGACCAACATTATAATAAAATAAAATTCTCACAGGTTCTTAATAGCTTCCACAATGTTAAAAGACATAGAAAACATCAGAAAAAAAGAGAAAATATCAAAAATATCTCTTGACCACAACCTTTTCCATTTAAGCTCACATGATCAGTTTTATTTCATGACTTCTTGTCACCTGATGTTTCTATTTTTTCTGATGCTTCATGGTAACCATTCACAGAGACCTTTGGAAAACAAATTTTCTGAGCCCCGGCTAGATAATAATAAATACTCCTTCCCTTTCCCCGACTAACTTATTTCTTCATTACGGTCTTCGCTGCCTACTCCATGCCTGGCACTGCGGAGTAGCCTGGGAAGCAAAGATGAAAACCCCTCATTCTCTTCCTCAGTGATCACGCCAAGAGGTGGGAGACTCGACAGCTCTAAACTAGGGTGGGTGAGAAGTTGTGTGCATCAAAGGTCACCTGACCCAACGTGAGGGAATTAGGGAACTTCCTCTTTGATTTCTTTTAATTTGTCTGTGCTGCTACCACAAAATACCTGAGACTGGGTAATTTGTAAAGAATAGAAATTTATTTCTCACAGCACTGGAGGCTGGGAGTCCACGATCAAGGCAGGCTCTGTGGCTGGTGAGGGGAGAAAGGTTGCATTCTCACTTGACAGAAGGGGAAAACAGCCCACAGCCCGACGCTGCGTGAGCCTCTTTTATAAGGGCCATAATCCCATTCGGGAGGGGAGAAGCCCTCGTGAGCTAATCATCTTGTAAAGGTCCCACTTCATAATGCTGTCACAGTGGCCATTCAGTTTCAACACATGAATTTTAGAGGGGACACATTCAAACCACAGCAATTTATAAACATAAATCAATCTCTTGATTATGCCACAGAAGACGGAGAAACCTAAATAAGGGGAGAATTGTGCTGTGCTTCACCTTGTCTGAGAGATCTGTTTGTTGGATAGGCCCTCGGAACTGCCCAGCATCTGAAACACTTGAAAGTGCTTTTCCAGCCCCCAAGGTGTTAGTTAACATACCGCCACATTGCCCTGTTTGTCCTCTAGGTACAAGAAAAAAATCACGTTACCTGACAAGGTCATACATAAAAACAATCCTTCCTTTGCAGGATCCTATTGAAAGCATGCCTAGTAATGACTGAGTTCCTTCCACTACTAAAGCAGTGTCAAGGCATGGTCCCCCCACAGCCGTGAGCAAACTTACATACGGGAAAACAAAATGGAAAGTGTAGCTGAGGATTTCTCGGAAGCAAAGCAATTGTCTGGGAACAAGAAGCTTTAGAGTCACAGGGATTTTTTTTTTCAATGTTTCACATTCTGAGGTCCAAACTTTTACACCTGTGGTGATGTGAAAAACCATGTTAAGCCTTCATTACATGTCAAGACTTGAACATTGATTTTTAAGATTGAAGTCAAGTCCTTAAATGTCTCAAATCTGTTTCCACTGCTGGGAACACCCAGAGAAGAAGAGGCCCCGTCACAAATGATTTAGAAAGATGTTTGAGGTTAAGGTGACAGAGACCACCAGGAAGTGAGGGGAGGCGGGTTTGCATGGAAGAGAAGAATTAAGGGAGATGTGAAAATTATACCCTGAGGTAAGGGCCAAGTGAAGGGTGAACAAGGAATCACACCATGCCCCAGAATGATGGCTCAGATGGTGTGTCAGGCCCTGCATGGTTTATGTATATTGATTCAGTTTATTCTTGCCCACCCAATGAAGTAGGCACTATTATTATCTCCTTCAGAGATCTGAAGCAGAGAGGGGGTAGCAAGTGGAAAATGACTCACACAGCTTATGCAGCCAGGAGGCGGCGTAAGAATTGAAGGCAGGGGAGCTCGCTTCCAGAGTCTGCATATATAACCCTTGTACAAACCTTCCTCCTGCCCAAAGAGGAGTTTATTAGTTAATACTTATAGCTGCATATAATTTAGTGCATTCAGAATTGACTAAGGAAAGATATAATTCTTAGTGGAAACTTTAAATAGTATCTAAAACACCCATAAATGAGGGACATCGAGGTCATGTTTAACACTTGCTATAATTAACTATATGTACCTATTTGGACTGAGAACCTATCTCTTGGTCTCTGGATAATCATAATAGCAAACATTTCCTGGGAGTTGACATACTACTTCTTATGCTGTCTTCTAAGCATTGTACATATATTAACTCATTTCATCCTCAGCATAGCCCTAGGAGGTAGTGTGTTAGTTACAATAATGCTGTAACAAACAAAACCCAAAAGATATGATGATTCAAACACAAGAGAAGTTCACTTCTTGCTAACATATAACCCTTGTCAGGTGTTCCTATTGGAGGGTGGCTCTCCTCCAAGCAGTGACTCAGGAACCCAGGCTCCTTACATCCTGTGGCCCTGCCATCTTCAAAATGTGGCTTCCAGGTCACTCTGCTTGTCTGCATCATGTGGGTCATCTGAGTCATGGCATCAAAGATGTCAGGGTGGCAGTCTGCCCTGGGTTCCTGGTGTGCTCTTGGCTGAAGAATGACCAGACACATCAAAATGTCAAGTCTGGATTATTATCCTGGTCCTCTGGCTCCCTGCTTGGAAAAATCACCAGCAGGGCCAATGCAATGAAATAACTTCAGACAGGGAGCAATTTCACATTAGCAGCTCTTTATTGTAGAATAATACAGGTCTGTCCTGTCTCCACTAGTGGAGAGAAACTCACCCACTCCCTCTCACTCTGAATCCTGGGATTGTTTCCTTTTATTAGCCCAGTCCAGGGGCAGGCTCTCAGGAAGTGTGGTATGGTATCAAATGATGAATAGATGTCCTCGATTCTATCTGCATATATGAGCTCCCTCTAAGAAAGCCCACCTAGGGGGTTAACCATAATGCAGATTCAAACTAATGACATAATAATTATGCTTAGGTTACTCTAGGTCACTTTCTAAATCCTGTTATGCCTGGGCTGGGGAATTCCTAGATTGATAAGGCATTCTCTCCTTCCCCAGGTGTAGAAGTTGCTTAGGATAGGATTAAGGGTGGGGCAACACCAAAATGGAGTGCCCATCCTTATCCTTCTTCTCAGGTGGAGCAATTGCTCCAAACAACACCAAAACAGGGAACCCTTGTCCTGATAAGAGCCAGAGATCCTAACTATCTTCCTAACAGTAGGAATACCTGACAAGGGTTATATGTGAGCAAGAAATCAACCTCTCTTGCGTTTGCATCATCGTATCTTTGGGGGTTTGTTTTTTACAGCATTATTGAAACTAATAAACTACCTCCTAGGGCTATTCTGAGGATGAAATGTGTTAATATATGCATAGTGCTTACAGGAGAGCTTAGCCAATAATATGTAAACTCCCCAAAAATGTTTGCTATTATGATTATTGAGACAAAGAGATGAAGGGGTTCTCAGTCCAAGTAGACAAATATAGTTCATTAGAACAAGTGTTAAGCATGACCTCAATGTCCCTCCTTTTTGTGTATATGCTTTTTCAGATAAGTTTCCACTAAAGAAGCCACAGGTGAAGGGTGTCAAGTATTCACTGAACAATCAGTAAATCTGAGCACAAACTCTATGCCAAACCCTGGGGTTCACTGATAACAGAGCTTTGTTACTTCAGGTGCGGTTCTCAGACAAGCAGCATCAACATCACCTGGAAGCTTAGTAAAAATTGCAGAAACTCAGGCCCCCTCCAAGGCTCACTGAATCAGAAGCCGCAAGTTGACAAGATGACTCAGCAGATCATATGCACATTAAAGCTTCAGAGGCATTCTAAAAAAAGGATACAGTCCCTGACATCACAGTAGTGTCCATCCATGGAAAGAAAGAGGAGAGGTAATTAACTCTGGCAGGGAAAATCCAGAAAGACTTTATAGGCAAAGTGGGTTTTTTTAAAATTTGGATCTTGAAGGATAAGTAGAAGTTTACCAGGTGGAAAATTAAATGTAGGCCACTTTGATAAATGAACTAGAGTCAGCGAGGACAGAGCCATGAAGGATCCTGACAGTGTTCTGTGGGGCTGCAAAGGCAGTCTGCAGCCTGATTGTTTCAGAACTAGAAAACATCTTCAAATTTAAGTGCACAAGGAAGTCAGGTCGAGACCCCCAAGTCTGAGCACTTCACAGTGTGCTCCCCTGCACACTAGACCCCTAAGCATGGAGCAGAAGCCACGTTCTTTTCATAAATATTGAACGGCAAGCCCCCAACTATACGTGGTGCCATTTCCACAAGGCTCATGAAAGATGTCCCTGAGAAATCCAAACCTTAGCTCCTGAGTCCCCTGCAGAAGGGAAAGAGCTCACCTGCCTAATACCCTGGGTAGCCTTAATACAGTGGGAAAGTTCACCTCACAGGGGATGGGCCAAAGCACGGTGATACTGAGCTCACCAGGTGAGCAAGGCAGTGACTGCATCTGTCCGGGAGGGCTAAGGGAGTAGAGAAAAGTGGGTTCCTCAAGGCAAAGCATGGCATCATCTGCCTAAGGCAAAAACACACAGATACATAACAAATGCTATTTTAATTTTTTACTATCAAAATGATTTAATGCAGTCATAGGATTTTAAAATTGTGCTTTGCAAATGTTTAAAAATGAAACAATCCTGGAGACTGCAGGGGAGCCCCACAGGATGAAAGACCTCCTCGCATGGCGCAGGAATGACGTCTACTAATCTTCCCACTGGTCCTAGAGGGTAGCTGCTACCCTCAGTCCCATGTTCCAGGTGAAGACACAAAATTGGAGAACCCATCCTCTACTTAAGGAAAACTGGGTTTCAATACTAGACTTATAACTTATTATTTGATAACACAGTCCCTCTGGAAAACACACTCATCCCATTCCTGAGTCTCCCCAGTGGTCAGCCCTTAGCATATCCATGTTTTGTAAGTCTGGAGTTGATAGCACACGCCCCTCAATACATATAGCAAGGAAGCTGATTCTCCTACACACTCCAGCCCGAGTAAGGGCACGCTTGGAGATTATACCATACACTCATTGGAAATTTTTATGGCTGGTGGTTAAATTTAGCTGGTTAAATAAGAAAGCACTTTATTGTGCTGGCACTGAAGGTGACAAGCCCCCTCATTCAGCCTTGTGTCTATAAATAGGCTAATCGCCTAATGAAAGGATTTGTGATTTAGAATTTCATTTTGCCTTTGCCTACAATATACTGTTTCCACAAGAGCTCTGGGAATACAAAACTGAAAGGCAAGAGCCATCTTGACAGTTCTCTCTCCAGCCAGCAAAGCTCTCCAGGGAAGACTGTACCCTCCAGCACTCATCAAAAGTAATTACTCTGGAGAGGGAATACAGTTTGGAAAAGCGAGACCATTTCTATTATTACTTTCTTGTATTAAATAATAAATATTTAACACAATGAAGTTAAAGCATACAAGATGACAAATGACAAAAAAAAAATAAAGGAACAAGGTACAGCAAAACTACTTGCTCTCCAGAGAGTTGTTTCTAATCAGAATAAACCTTGAAATAATTTCTTTGTCCCTTTAGCATTTTCTTTTAGCTTTATTTGACAATTAAATTCTCCCGTTGAGTTTAACCTGAGACCTTGTCTAACACGGAATCTTATAATAGATGTTTGGCCTCAAACAGACCACAAACTCATGTAGGAAAGCCAGGCAGGGTTTACAGAATGATGGGTGTAACCTTAAAGTGCTCACAAGCTTTGATGAGCAAGTCCAGTCTCCAATTCTTTTTAACACCTTAATTTTCCCTGCCATAAGAGAAATTTGTATTGTGGGAGCAGGAATTTTACATAGAGAAGTCAAAAACAACAATAATACAGTTCCTAGCAGGCAATATCAGAGGGGGAACAAAAACGATGCTAATAGAATAAGAAATGCTGAGTTGACTTTTTAAAATGATTTTCTTAAAACTTCTAAAATATTTCAGTGATTATTGCAATGAGGTTAGTGCCAACTCCTCTTCATATCCAGTAATACAAGATAAATTTGGACCTTAAATCTGCACAGGAAGCTTGCTACTAAAGTGTGCTTTCTGAATAGATGAGTGGGCAGCTGTCTACAAGACATGATGTAAAGAGCCTAGATTGTGTTTCCCAGAATAAATCTTACAACTTAGTTGCCTGAAATCCCACCACGAAAGCACTTTTGGTCTGGTAGGGGAGGATCCTGAAGATTGCTGAGCCATTTGAAGGAAAAGGGATGAAGAGTTTGATTTTTCGAGCATTTGCTTTGCCCCAACATTATGTTAGGCAATTCATTAAGCACTTTAATCTTCCCAACAGCCCAATAAGGCATATTGAATTAACCTCATTTCCAAATGAGAAACCAGCCTCACAGAAAGGTAAGACACATCATCTGCAGCCTGTGGTCACGGAGGGAGAGCTGGCATTGGAAACAGCGCAGCCTTGCCAATGTCCACTCCTTGCCCTCACAGTTCCCCACACTGTGCCACACAGAAGGAATATGGCCTTGTGATTGATTGGCCAAACCCCAGTGGTGATGGGTTTACTTTTTTTTCAAGTGGCTGGGTGGAGGATCACCTGTGTCAGCCTAACACTCTTGGATTAGAACACCGAAAACTCATAGAACCTGGGTTGAGGCATAAAGGCAGCCCGTTCATCTCTGTCAGACCCATTCAAGTATCAGAGAGACAGTGGGCCAGGGCTGTGCCGTCTGCAACTGTAGCTTCCCCAATCGTGGTAAAAGCCACGTTTAATGCCCCATGGCATCCTTCAACAAACATGCCCCCCACACTGGAGAAGGAGCATGGACAAGTGGGGAAGGATCTGTGAATGCTGGTGTTTGTGACCAGCTTCTGGGAAGATGGGCTGGACGGTCCAGGGCTGGAAGTCAGAATGCTGGCCTGGGTTCTCTTGATGCTCGACAAATTCCAGGCAAAGTCTCCTCACTCTTTGTCACATAAACTTTAATCTATGCCCCTACCATAAAAGAGCTGATTGCAGGCGATAAGTGAGTAGTGAGATAATGTATGTAAGCATAGATTTTGGTGGAGTCTTAAGGATCTTCACAAAACATCTGCAAAACTAATGAAAGTTGGTATTTAATACAGTCAGTGAAAACCCAGGATTTCCATATAAGTGGATGAATGCCTCTAACTGCGTGAGGGTTAAGGAGGAAAAGAAACCAACTGCCTCCAGAGGCATTCAAATTATTCCAGCGCTTCTGGAGAAAGTGATTGTGGAGGAGTTGTAAGTCTTTTCATTGTGCCACTAATTGCTGCCAAGGAGAGTGTTCCAACACAGGCTGTGAAAGCTGAGAGGATGAGGTTCCCTCTTGAGTCCTTTAAAAGCTGGGCCTATGGTGAGTTCTGAAGGTGTCTGTGCACCAACAGCGGAAGGTCCCTTTTAGCTGCATGGTTCTCAACATCCATAATTAAAAATCAAAAATTTTAAGATTCTTAAAATTACAAGACAATCCCTATCAAAGCACTGTTTTGAAACTTTAAAGTTTCAGATGATAGGTTCTCAAGAGAGAAAAATTATGTTTATTATCTACTCTGTATCTAGGTGCGTGGCTGTCTCATTTAAGGCTTCAGTTTCCATGGAAACAGTCTTTGGGACAGTGTATGCTTATTAGAAAGATTTCCTTTAACATCACCTATTCCTCTAGAAGTACTTGCAACCAACCTAAGTGTTTAAAATCTTAAATCTTTACAATTAGATTTGTATTTATTAAAAGCACTGACCCCAATAGAAAAATGGGGACAATTCATGAGGAGACAATAAACAGTTGTCATTCATTCATCCAGCGTGACCGAGTGTTCCACAGCTGTGAGGTACGGAGCCCAGCTCTGAGGGAGAAAGGAAAAGACCCAGCTTCCGTCCCGCAGACACGTGCACGCTACAGGATGTGTAACTGATTAACACACACTGAGGCATGTCAGGCTTACGGTAGTAACTGAACCACAGATGTACAGAATAACAGAGCACCATCCTTCGAGCTACCAACTTGGGCAAACTGATCACAGCTGGTGTTCATAAGGGTGAACAGTCACTCTGTGCTGGTGGTAGCCTTTTGGAACACCAAATCCTTCGATCCAGTTATTCTGGCTCCAAAAAATAACTCTAAGAGGAGGATATATTATGCACAAGTACGTTTATAGTAACACTTCTAAATTTCGGAGTACTGGGGAAAACGAATATTCAACAGTAATGAAATGGTTATAGTCCATTGACAGACCTGTATTTAGATATTAAAATAATATTCATGAAGAATATGAAAATAAATGGAAAATTCCTATTTTTATGTCAAATCTAAGGAGAAGAACTTATGTGCACAGTTTGACAGTTACCATAGAGAAAGTTTGCATTTAAAGACTGAACAGTAATATCCCAAGATATTAACAGTATTCCTGTCTGCATGGTAAAATCATGACAGTTTTCCTTCTTTCTACTTATCTATATTTTCAAATTCCCTCAATAAATACAGTTAGCCCTCCATATCCACCAACCAGGAATCAAAAATATTGAAAAACAACAATACAATAATTTAAAATAATATAGATAAAAATATAGTATAACAACTATGTACATAGCATTACACTGTATTAGGTATTATAAGTAATCTAGAGATGATTTAAAGTACAGTCATCTGTAGCTTAAAAACAGGACACATTCTGAGACACACGACATTACACAATTTCATCCTTGTGTAACATCAGAGTATACTTAAACATATCTAGGTGGTATAGACTACTACCCACCTAGGCTGTGTGGCATAGCCTAATGCTCCTAGGCTACTAACCTGTACGGTGTATTACTGAATACTATAGACAACTGCAACACAATGGTATTTGTGTATCTAAACACATCTAAACTTAGAAAAAGAACAGTAAAAATACAGTTTAAAAGATAAAAAATGGTACACCTGTCTAGAGCATGTACCATGGATGGAGCTTGCAGGACTAGAAACTGCTCTGAGTGAGTCAGTGAGTAGTGAGTGAACGTGAAGGCCCAGAACAACACTACTGTGTACTACTGTAGACTTTATAAATTCTGTACACTTAGGCTACACTAAATTTATTTAAATTTTTTTCAATTCCCTGCCTATGGTGGGAGGCAGAAAACTCCTCCCTCCCTGGATAGAAAAGGGCACAGACGGCACTGACTTCCACAGCCTCCCTTGCTGCGTGTGCTGACACTGACATAGGAGGCTCTGCCGCTTGGATGCACCTGGTCCAGGCTTTCAATTGGAGCAAGATGCTCTGGGTGCAGCAAGATTGAGCCCCTGGGCTAGCTGGACATGCAGGCAGTACCACAGGTGACTCCAGCATCATGCACTAATGATATTGGCAGCGTTTGAAACCAAGCAGGGTTAGCACTGATGAATTCTTCAACTAAATCTTATGGCATGATTTGGGGTATGTGTTCCTCAGCCGGATTCAACCTTCCTGGCAATCCTGTAACCTGCCCAGGATTATTTTTTTTAAAAAATCACCTTTTTATATTTCTTAAACCTGACAGAGTTGACTGGGTTGCTTTTAAATAAAAATGATAACTGATATAAATGATAGGGAAGTAGTATTTTCCTTCAAGAAATGCAATATTAATACCTTTACCTTTTTTAAAACTCTGGCTTTCAATGTTTCACACTTTCAAACACATACTAATATTAAAGAATTAGTAATAATAAATACAAATAAAATTAGTAGCTAATAAAATTAGTTATTTTCATATCAATTATGAAATTTTGAGTGGTGTGAAAATGTATGTAAGCATAGATTTTGGTGGAGTCTTAAG
>NW_012147930.1:3798413-3858350 GCF_000956105.1 Propithecus coquereli
AGAAAAGAAAGGTTTTTCAGTCTCTAAAGAGCAAATGACTCTGTTCATAGAACTTTTCTCATTGCCTAAATCGGTAAATTGCTTAAATCATGTACATTAAATAATGTTAAATTTTCTGATCAAATATGTCTTCTAGATTCATATTTCTAGGTTTTTAATTATGAGTCAGAGGATAGCGCTCAAAAAATAAATAACTCTACTAGGGACATAAGAGGCATATTATTACACCTGCAGGTGTAGACCCTAAGTAAGAAAAGATGCATTTCTTAAAAAACAAGTCAACCCACAGTTAGCCGAGAAAGAAAAGAATGTAGGTTGAGGTGGTATAGAATTTCATTCACAATGTAGTTTCAAAGTTTAGTAAAAGTAGTTTTTTCCCTCCCGATATTGATTGAAGCATGGGTACAACAACCAGAACATGTAAAAACACAAACAGACACACACACAAACACACTCACATACATACCATACCCCACATACATATATTCAAATAAATGATTGGATTTGCAAGTTCTCACAGCTATGGAAAGCATATAAATACATCAAGAAATAATAGACACTGTTGTCATTTATATTAAGTGCCTACTAAAACAAACTTAAAGTGTGCATTAATTAACTAAAAGGAATCTTCTAGATATGATCTAGCCCATGTGCCAGCTTCCATATGGAGTACTTGACTGCTCCAGGAGATATACATTCTTTTTCATTATATGCCTTCACCTTTATATTTTCACTAGGAAAAAAAAGCCAGGAATTGTGGAAGCATTTGATACATGACATAACTCCTTTCTTATAATGAAGATAATTTTAAGTTCTTTTGCTTGAATGTGGATATGATACAAAGAGATCAAGAAAATGATCCTTTAGAAATGATGCAATGATGGTGTTTCAGGTTTGCTTTCTTTGTCATTTTTAGACTCTGACTTGTCAGGAAAAGGCAGATGACAAAGCTCCTGGAGCTCGGATTTCAGCTTTCGCTCTGGAGGACAGTCCAGTCCCACCCAGGATCTGATCTGAAGGAGTCAGGAAACAGTGCACACCTGCTCCGAGTAGATGAACCAGTGCTGAATCTTTCTTCCAGTCTACACTCACACAGAAGAAAGAGGCTCAGTGCTGACTGAATAAAATGTTTTGTCTATCAGGACCAGGAAAGGATACAATGCTTTACAATAAAAATGCTGCCTAAAGAATGCACCGCACCTTCCATTGTGGAGCTGATGGACGTATTCTTAGGAAGCTATGAGGAGGTTTCAAAGCAGGAAAAATGTCCTCTGTGTGTGCGGTAGTCACGTAAGCGGGCACTTGCAGGCACCCGGGAATACGGCCGAACATATTTCCAGATTTGCTCTGCAAATATATGGGAGGGAATGAGGACATGCAGAATCTCTCTGCGTGGATAAAAGGGAGGGTGATTACTCCAGGCTGTATCAATATCTCATGACCCACAGAGGCAGGAACTTCTTTACAGCCAACAAAATGCGTCTTCAGGGTATTTTCACTCTGGCTTTAACTGTGGTCATTGCTATTTAAGACCTTACCCACATAACCCCAGTTTATACCCACTATTTTCTAGAGGCTCATATAACCACTGAATCTTCTACTAAAGGTCTTCACCATCTCTTAACATTTTCTTGGTTTCTCACTGTTCCACCCTCATTCTTAGAAAGAGCAACATAATCTACTCCACGGATACCCAGCGGCTACAACAAAACCTGATGTAGTCCCTGACAATGAGAGCTACAGCATCAGAGCCCATTTTCTTATTCTTCTCACCTTGCTCCTCTCTGCCCCAGCCCCTGAAGCGCCAGATACCTCTGCCCAGAGACACTGAGGCATCTTATCGTTTCCTCCTGAAACCTTGACCAGAACTCATGGCCTACCACATTTCAACCTCAAACTCAGCCCCTAGACTACACCAGCAGTCCTCAAGTGTAGTTTGGAAACACCTGCGGATCTCCAACACTTCTAGGAGGCTGCAAGGACAAACCTATTTTCTCAGTATTAAGATGCTATCTACCTTTTTCACTTTTAGTCTCTCACAGTACGCAGTGGAATTTTACAAAGCCTCCCTGACATAGGATATTTGAACTCAGAAGCAGGTATAAAAATCCAGGTAATATTTATTAAGCCAGATTTTAAAAAGATTTGCAAAAACAAAAACAAAACTAAAAGACTGTAAAACAAGCCACTCTTCTTACTACATTTGTTTTTGCTTTAGAAAATAGTTACTTTCACAAAACTGTGTTTCTACATTAACATGTAATGGGATTATTACTGTTATTTTTAAGTGAATTAATACACATTTTTAAAAATTCCTCAGTCTTAATTTTTTACATGGTAAATACCAACAGATATGACACACCTAAACAAAAGCTCACTGGGGTCCCAAACAGTTTTTAAGAATGTAAAGGTGTCCTGAGACAAAAACGTTTAATGAGTGCTGGACTAGAATACACCACATCCTCCCACCACCTTGTGAGTTTCCTTTACTTCACCAACAAGTAAGAAGAGCCCAAGCTCATTAGGAAACCATGGAAAATCCCGTGGTGCCTGTGTCTAAATTGCTGAATGGCTGGGCAAGGTCAGACATGGGGCTGGCTCACGTTCCTTCTAGCATTCAGGGTTTGATCAAAGAGGTAGAACCACCAGGAGTGACTGTAACCAAGGACTTGTTAAAGAGATTGGAACACTGGAATGCAAGCAACTGTGGGAGCTTGTTAAACAGCCCATGTGATGATGTCACTTTTTTGTCTGGGGCTGAACCTAAAGTCATCAGGGCAGGCTGGCTGCAAGGAAAAAGACATAAGTTGGCAAGCAAGGACACACTGGGAACCTAAGGACAAGCTGGAACCACCAAGAATAATTAGAATCTGCTTCAGTCTCCAACTGATGCTGTCAGTGGCCCGCCGCAGAGCCAGCTCCCTTCCTCGTGGAGCCAAACCTGCACATGGTCAGGAGTCAAAGGACCTGGAGGAGACTCTCAGGACCAGAGTGGCTGCAGGTCCAACTGCTGGCCCAGCCCAGCAAGGTGAGCCAAGAGATGAGCATGACATGCTCGAGCTGTTGCAGACCCATGTTCCCTTCCCAGATCCTCTCATCATCAAAGTGTAAGACCAAGACTTCACTTTCACCTTCCAAACCTCATGAAAAACATCTCCGGTGACCCATCTTGACCTGTAATTGTGCCGACAAGGAAATTGTGGACAATTCAGTGGTCACCAACCTTTTTGGCACCATGGACCAGTATCATGGAAGATAATTTTTCCATGGATGGGTCGGGGCTGGGGAGGGAGGTGGAGGTGGAGCTCTGGCAGTGATGCAAGCGATGGGGAGCAGCTGTAAATACAGATGAAGCTTCACTTGCTCCCACACTGCCCAGGGGTTGGAGACTGCAGGGATACACAGTACCACCCAGCCAACTGGACATGATACAGATCCACCTCACTACTGCTGGTTGATATTAGGGGTCCCTCAACTCAGCATCCAAATGTGTTAGCCTTCGAGGAGTGCTTTAGTCTATGACACTCAACTGGAAATCCATCTTACACTCTTCATCACTTTTATTTCTTCTTAATGCTTCTAATACCTCTTCCTCCAGCATTTCTCACAATAGCCAATCTAATGCACTTTTTAAAGAAAGCCAAAGCCATCCAGTGGGATCAGCCTTGTGACACCAGTATGATCTTCCAATTCCACTATTCATCCTACCTACTTATCTTATTGCCTGACATATTTCAGAATCTCAATAAATATTATTGAATTAGTTAAATAATTAATGACAGTGTGGTCATCTGGATTCTCAGTGACACCAATCCATCTACCCAAATCAGTTCTCCCTCTTACCTTCATTCAATCTTTCAACTCCTTTTTTATTTCTTTAAAAATATTAAACGTAATGACTTATATTGTTAATAACTGCATTATCTGAAGTCTGTGGGTCTGATTCTGGTGTTTTCTCTGTTGTCACTTATAGTGGCCTGCTTCATATATATATGTGTATGTGTGTGTGTATATATATATTTTCTTTTTACTATGACCTCATATTTCTTACTTTGGGGATTCCTTAAGGCCAGAGTTGGAGATGGGTTCTTCAAAGAAATTTTGAATTCGTCTCTACTGTGCATCTGGAGGCATATCAACCCAAGAAAAATTTAAGAGTAAATTGAGATATAGTAAACCATTGAGGTAGCATGAGTTGAGCATATAAGAGCCCATTTTTAGTTGTGAATTCGTTAGGGGAGAATTCTTCACTTCTACCGAATAGCAAGATTTTAGACATGCAAAGTTCTTCTCACCCTTAAATTTAGGATCAAATGCCAGGTGATGTCAGAGTTAATCAGTGACACTTTTCTACACCCTACCTTGAGTTGGCCCTAGGCTTTGGCTCCTGTCCTAGGTACCATGTCATAGTTCACCCCATGGATTAAAGGAAAAGCTCAGTCATCTGGGTTTGGCAATTGCTCCCAGGGCAAAAGTTGACATCATTGCTCGGATGATCTCTCTGGGTTCTCAATTTTCTCCTCAGTTTTGACTTCTAAGGCTCACTATTTCCCTGCTAGAACACAAATTTTTTTCCCTATTTTACTCAGCAATTTTAGTTGTTTTGAGTAGGAGGGTCAGTCAAGTTATCTAATTATCAGTACTGCTAGAAATGTAATTTTTCATTTACTCTTTCTTTCAATGAACATTTTAAACATCTATTATATGCACTGCAATTTTAAGCCCTGACATGGAAACATAAATATGATATATTATCTACCCCCAAGGAATTTAGAGAAGAGTGAAAGGCATAAAGAGATCAATAACACAATAATGAAAATACAATAGCTTATGATCAGTGCTGTATAGACATGAGTATGGCAGACTAAAAAAGTATGATGGGGGCGACCTCACTCAGTTGGTTGGGAGAAAAGTGCAGGGAAGGCAAATGCCAAAAATCACAGTGACATAAAACCACACACATCTCCTCCTCACTCACACAGCTATAGGGAAGCTGGGTTCAGCTCAACTTTTCTGGGTTTGACTCATCTCTGTTCTGAGCTACAGGTTCTGTTTAGGTTTGCTCCACGTCTTTCATTCGTCTGAGACCAGCAGCTGTATGTTCATTTTGTGCCAGATGTTCAAATCTCTCAGAGGAATGAATGGAAACATACCATGTCTCTTAAGCTGAGGCTCCGAACTGACACACAGTCACGTCTTCTCATGTCCCATTGGCTGAAGCAAATCACATGGCTATGCTTAACAATAACATGGGGAGGAAGTACCCTCCCAATGGGAGGGGGTGTGGAGCAGAATGGTGGTGGGAAGGAGTGAATATATGTTGAGGAATAGTCTAATCTAACAGAGAAAGGCTCAAGAATCTTATTCAGAATATGTGGGATACCTCATCTTCCTCTGATTGCACCCTCACTGTCAGAGCATTTTGCTCAAGCAGCACAGACCCTGTTGATTTGCTCCTTGTTTATTAATCTAACTCATCTGGCTACACCCAGGGAGCCTGGCTCTCTCCAGTGAGTAGACGACAAGCAGATCTGAGTGTTGAACCCAAATTCTCTTCTCCTCCGCAGCATTCTACCCACAAGTCATTGTTAACTGAACTCAACTCAGAATGAACATGGCAATGAAGGAGCAGATCAGCTTCTTTTCCAATCCTCTTCCACACACAGGGTTTTCTTCCTCGTAGATTTGAGCAAATCTCACATGTCTTTGGCATACCTCTCTGGTGGTCCACCAGGATTAGCAAGGACTTTCAGGACACCTGGACTTTTGTCTAAAGTGGTTGTGTGATCTTGGTCAAAAGGAGATATCTGACTATAGTGTTTCATTATGAGACTATAAGAGGGAGACTTCCTAGGATTCTCTTTCTACTCTAAAATGCTCTGCTAGCATTTAAATTTATAGTTCACCTTCTTTGCAGATTTTTTTAGTACAATATACTTCTCCAGACAATCTGCAATGTTCCTATATGAGCCAATACATTGAATTTTGGGGCTCATTAGGGGTGTTTAAAACAAGAGAGAAAGAGAGAAGAAATATTAACCCCAAATATTCCCACTCAACAACCCATGGCAGGTAGGCACACAATGCCTCACTTAAGAGTTGGTTTAGAGATTTTACTATGCATTACTGTAGTCAGGAAGTCATATATTAATATTTATGTGTGGTGTGTATGTCCCAAACTGTTAACTCATGTAGAGTGCAGGCATAGACTTTTTGTGATTCTATTTGTTACATGACCAAGCTCTGAGCGAAGAAATGCTTCTAAGGAGGAAGAGGAAGGAGGAGGAGGAAGGGGGTGGTGAGAGCAGGTGCCCCTGTGTGCTAGGAAGCATGCATCAGACCACACCCAGCCCTCTGCTGCTATCTCTCTCTCTCCCATGTCCTTCTTCCTTTCCAAACCTTCCCACCTTTCTGTCCCAACTTCTAAAATCCATAAGCCCCTTGAGGGCTTCACTTTTAAGACTATTTCACATGATGTGAGAACCTAGAACTCTCAGCATTCCTTGGCTAAGCAGAGCCTGGGCCACAGACTGGGGAAAAAAAGAAAAAAGAAAAACAAAAACCAAAACAGAAGCACTACCAAAAAGCACTTACAATGATTTCTGGTTTCACTTCACAAGTTCATCACCAGATATAAATCAGACGCCCAGCACAATGCTTCTGTCTGAGTTTTTTAAGGGCTTGAAGTGATCACTTTGGAGAAGCTGCCTAACTATGCTCACATTTTAACTTATTTGAGTCTATTTTGAAACCAACCCACATAACACAACATAGTCACAAGCTGCTTCTTGCTTCCAACTTTATTACTTATATCATTCCATGCCCAGGAGAACTGTTCCAAGGGTAACAAAGGCCTTTGCAGTTCTAAAGAAAACCGAAATTGCCTGAACTGTTTCTATCTTGACCTGCCCAAGCAAACACAAGCTTTTACTTTTCTGTTATAATAACCTCCAGTTGCATTATATGCCCAAATGGTGATGCTAGCAGCATTCCTCGAGGGTTCTGGGAGTTCTGCTAGGGCACCTAATGATAGCTGCCCAAGTGGAGCAAACCCCAGCAGGGAGGAGTGTTAGCGTGATTCCATGAGGCTGACGCCTGGCATGCCATGCCAATTAAAATCTTTTGGTGAATTCATCTAATTGCAAGGGTATTATCCTTGCCCGCCCAGTATCTCAGCCTGCAAACACAGCCTTGCTGAAATAACTATTCTACAATGTTTTAATGTGTTTTACAGAGCTATGTAATTTCCCAGTGGATCGGTCAGTGGTGTACATTGTTTTATATTTTAATAGTCTTTCTACAAATCGGGAATCAAGAACTAAACATATTTATCCTGTGGTAATTTGCTTATTGCCTATGAATGGCACTTAAACAAGAGCAACAGTGTACTTTTCATTGAAAAGTATTTGGTTTCAGCATTTTGGCAAGTCCTTGGAAAAACCCTCATGCTTCATTCCCAAAGCATAAATCTCAATCCTGCAGCTATGTGTTTCAATGAAATGAGAAGGGAAGAGGGAAGGAGCTGGGCTTCATTAACACATTGCATTTGGAAGGATGATTCAGTTGCACCCTTTCATCCTCCCTCAGTTCAAGCTGGTAATCAGAGGGAAAATTGCTCTAAGATGCAAATGGAGTGTCTGATACAAGGGACTGCTGTGAGGAAAATCTCTAATAGAAACGCTGCCTCTTGCTGAAACAGTCAGCAGGGCCCCAGTGCTATGTCATTGTTCCTTTGAAAGATTCAGGATACACAGAACCAGTATATCTTTGTTAGAATAAAAGCTTGTTCAATGAAACTATTTGGCTTTAAATCTGGAGTGGCTTTAAAGCAAGACTGGATGGCCCCAAATGGAGCTGCTTAACACAATAAGGTGTGCAATAAACAAGAGTATGAATGAGTCAACCAGGCAAGGTTCCTACCAGCCGACACTGGGGTTTTTTCAGAAGAGCCTTTCTTTGTAGTTAAGATCCCCATAAAACACATAAAGTTGCCCGGCGGTTACTCCACACTCCTTTTAGAATTCCACTGGTGTTCTCTGGAGGCAGGCTGGGGGTTAGGAAACGCACATTTGGGTCAAGAGTCTCCTCCCTGTCTGAGGGTCCGTCCTTCCGTGGCATGTCGTTTTCATGCCTTTCTCCTCTCCGCTCCCCGCCTTCGGTTCAGTTGTCCACCATTTAACAGCAAATGTGTCAGACAGGTGCTGGGATCACCAGGCCTTTTCTCCCTCTTTGAAATTCCTTCCCATACGTTGGGGTTCAGCCCGAATGCAGCCTTTCCCAGCCTTCCTCTCCACTGTCAACAACCTCACACACCAAGAGATCAAAGCTGACAGCCACGGCTCAAATCAGACTTGTGCATAAGTTATTGGGAGGTTCGTGGGGAGCTTCCGCTGCATACCTCTAAAGTTTGAATTTGAACGAATTTGTCTTTCAAGGTACTCACAAACCTCATACACATGACCATCCACTTGGCAAAGAAGGCAGTCTACACAGAAGATCTGATGGGAAATAACAGGACAGAAACCCAATGGTGGCAGACGGTAGGAAGAAGAAAGGATGGACTTACAGACTTCCGAGGGGGGAGGACCACCAGGCAAATGGGTATGTGGCACAGTGATTCTTTGAGAAATGAACACAGTTGAGTAGGTTTGTGGGGGAAATAATGAGTTTTATTATATTCATATTTATTTTAGTAGAATTCTTTCAATTATCAGAAGAATGAGGTTGTAAATTACTTCTAAAATTAAAAATCACAATATAGAAATGGCACCATTGTGTTTGAAAGCAGCTGTCATCCCTTCCAGGCTGGAGGAGATGTTCTTTGAGAGAGGTGGCACTTTCTCTGGCTTCAGGGCAACTTCCTCCCTCCCTCTAGCAAGCTGGGGTTGGGAGAAGGTGGCACTGAGAGCCTGGTGGCAGCGTGCTACTCTGGAAACCAACGTTGTAGACATGTCTCTTTCTCCACCAGCTGCCTTTGCTCGGGCTGGCACAGGTGCTGGGTGCTCTTCACATGGTGTGGCTACTTTCTGAAACTACAGGGATTTAAAAGAAAGACCCCGTGGCACATTCCAAGACTGAACACTTGAAACATTTCAGAGGGCTCCTTCTGGAACACTCGATCCCTCTGTCTCTCTCGGCTTCCCATTTCCTAGACTTGTTCTTTGGCTTGTTTGTGTGTTTTCTTTACGAATCTGAGCTATGACTGCTCTGGAGCTGAGGCCTCAGGACAGCTGACGGGGTGATTTGCATTTGACACAGTTCTCACCGAAGGGTGGCTGCTGAATCTGCATGTGGCTTCTCCTTTGGTTAACAAGCACAGAAGGATTTCTCTTAAAATGCCCAACACTGAACTGAGGGCGAGATGCTGTGAAGTCTGCATTCTGTGACGTCATTAGATGTGGGAGGGGACACTGGGTGGGTTCCACAAAGTGGGCTTAAAAACTTGAACTCTGAGGTCTGACTCGGCAGGATTCAAACCCTCTGCTTGTCAGGAGTGTCAACTTCAACAGGTAACTTACTGTCTCCACATTTGTTTTCTCATCTGAGACATGGAGATTAGTAATAGTACCAGTACCATTTTTGTTGTGAACTAAATGAAATGAGTGTAAAATGCTTACAGTGGGCAGCACGTATTGTGTGCTCCTTTGTTACCTAAATTCACGTACCACAAGCCATGTCAAAATGAGCTTCTAAGAAGTTGATTAATGGGTTCAAATATACCGTTTGATAGAAGAAGTAAGACCTAGTGTTGGATAGATCAGTAGTAGGAAGATTATAGTTTACAATATCTATTGTACATTTCAAAATAGCTAGAAGAGAATAATTCAAATGTTTCTAGCATTACAAAAAGGCAAATATGCAAGGTTATGGATATCCCCAGTACATTTATTTGATCCTTACAAATTATATGAATACATTAAATTATCACACGTATCCTGAAACTGTGTACATCTATTATGCATTAATAAAATATAAATAAAGAAATGAATAATGAGCTTCTAGAGGATCACAATGGAAAGCCATTTCTGTGCAGAAAAAATGTGTCCATTGATCACCAGATTGTTAAACATACATTTCACTTCCTTTCAAGGATTGAATCATATGCTATTTGAAAAACTGGAACCTGAGTTTAAAACGCTAACTAGGAATGGCTTAAATTAGTTGAATATTCACAGTTGGCAAAACTATCCTAAACAAATATATATATATATATATATATATATATATATCTCTCAAAAGAAAGTTTGTAGTTCATTCATGTGACTTCCCCTACCTCTCTGAATTCTGCAGTTCTGAGACCAGAACAGGCCATGGAGGACAGGAATGTAAGTCGAGGACACGTACAATGGGGTTGACAAATAAGAGCTGCCATTCTGAAGCACCAATCACTTAACCTCCTGGACTTAGGGTTCTTCGGCTATAAAATCACGTTTAAGATCTCTCCCATCTTAACACTCTACCATTTCAAGAAGGCAGGTTTAAACTGCAAGTAGTAGGCAGAAGTCCTCAAACTTTTGTCGGATGGTTCATCTGAGGTGTTTATTTAAATGCAAATTCCTAGACCCTGTCCTGAGAATCAGGTCGTGGTGGTCCATGGCGCCTCCTGAACACTAGCGTGGACACTGTAAAGACTGACCCACCTCTGCCCATCGTCCTCAGCACCAGAGAAGCTCTCTTCCAGATGCTCCTGCTCACCTGTTGCCTCTTAAGCTAGGTGTTGCTGTGCCCACTCGCTTCTTCAACTGTCCTACATGTGGGCTTTTTTTTTCTTTTGCTTTTTTTCCCCCCACTTAGCTAAAATAATAAGCCATACAGAATTAGAAATAGGTGTGTTACTTCAACAAGTAATTATTGTCCTGAAATTGAAAGCTAGTGGGTCTATTTTAAAAGTTAATTAGCTAACAGGGAAACCAAATCCGCCCCACAGTGCATTTCACCCTGTGTTTCAGACAAGTAACAGGGAGTAGCATGTCAAGCTGCAGAGAATCGTCAAAAACAGGGGGCAAGGCAGGCAGCCCTCACACATGGGCCATCAGAATGCACCAGAGACATGAGCTGATTTTTCTCATGGAGAGTAACAATAATAATAAAGGTTTCCTTTCATTTAATGACTATGTTAAATGGCTCTTCTCTCTTCTCCATGGTGCAAGTGGAAGGGTAACTACAGAGAATGACAGGCTCATGGCTGCTGGGAGCTGCAGCATTCACACAATTTAATGAGCGAGCTTGAAGCTGTCCTTTCTGGTGAGGTGCTGAGGGAGGCTTCCTCTGAGCCGCAGTCTGGCAAGAGCCCAGATCCTGACATGTCACCTTATTACAAGCTGTCTCTTGGGTTTGGGCCCTCCCAGGTGACTTTCCATCACTGCCCTGGTCCCTGGCTGAAGGCTTTATTATTCCTTTCCATTGTGGGGGACATTCAGCCTACTCCTCACCCTTTTGGATAAGCAGAATTTCTTTAGTCTGTGTGGAGGCATCACAAAACTGGATGGAGGGCATTCCAGCCTCACCAGAAGATTCCATTCCAATGGGCTGCTTCAGCAAGTGCGTCAGCCCAACAGCCAGCATCACTGTCTGCTTTCTGCAGCCCAGTAATAGGAATGGATTCTGCCATGATTTTATTGACAAGGGCTCAACTGTCACTTGCCCCCACACTATGGTCTGGTTCTCAGGGTGAAAAATAAATTCATTAGTATCTACATTCTGAGAGCCTTCTCTTAGCTGGGATCATGCCCTGGCTTTCGGGTGGTATTTAGCAAGCTCTCAATCCTGGCCTTTGCTCTGTTCCACCACATGAATCAGTATCTATATATAGACATACACATATATACATTTTTAGAAGCATTTCTTTTGGCACATTGTTAAATAACTTCTCATTAAACATCAACGTAATTCTGAAAGTGAATCTTACATGTGTCCCTAAGGGAAAGAAAGGTACCAGGTGGTCAGGTGCTTGGTCCAACTGCAGAGAGAAGCATCTAGTCCACACAGAGGGCGGAGTAGAGCCGAGTCTGAGCCAAAGCCCAAGGCCCACACCCCCACCTGGACCTGCTCTGGCCAAGGTCAGATGGGGTCAGCAGTCTAGACACAGCAGTCAAGTGTTGGCGACCTGGAGGAACAGGGCACTCCCTCTCTGCCTCAGTTTCCCCTTGTGCAAAGTTGGAGGATTGCTACTCAAAGTGTGATCCAGGGACCTGCAGCGCCAGCACCAGCGCCAGCATTCACAGGCCATATGCAAACCCCTGCCCCCTCAGACAGGATGGCTGTCCTCTCTGAGCTCCACTTTCCTCATCTGCAAAAACGGACAACACCAGTTCTTAGATTTGGGGTAAACACATATGTTAAGTGCCTCATACTGTAAATTGTAAATGCTCAATAAATGGGACCGAATATGTTAATCTTTAAAAATCTTCACTTCTGGTTTGGGTTTTACGGCATGTTTACGACATTCGCGATGGGAAGTGGATTTGCAAATGTGTGGAACCCCCTCCTCAGCCGTTTACACTTCGAGAGGCTGGTTAGAGTTGGGGTCTCTGTAATCGATGTTAGGCTCCATCGAACGTAATGAGGAAATGATCTGTTTTCTCAGAGAACTGTACTTAGGGAAGCCAACTGGCTTCACCTTTTCCTGGAACGGTCCGATTTACGCAGTGGGAACCGGCCCCGCGGATGTCGCCATGGAGTGGCAGGACCCACCGGCATGCGCTCCCCTTGGGGAAGCTGCTCCCAGCTGTAGCCACACCGGCAGGTGCTCCCAGGCCTTGCAGCCCAGCTCCTCACAAACAGCGGCTCCTGTAGGCTCTCCCATATCTGCCACTCCCCCTAACAACATCCTAAAACCATCTGACTGTCCCGGCACTCACTTTAAACCACTTTAAACTGAGCAGCTCACAACAGCAGCCTGCCTGGGCGCCCTGGCGGCAGTGGGGATGCCGCATAACTTTCAGAGACATCCCCCAAAGCCCTCTGGCGAGACCCTGGCAAAGCTAGCCCGGGAATGCCAGGAGATCCACACCTCTTGCTGTCACTGGGCAACCTTCAGAAAGGCTGGCCATCTAAGGCAGGTGCAGCTTTCCCTGAGCCAGGACAGGTTCGGTGACTCTCAGCTTGTACCCTCCTGCCCACGTCTGCCCCACCCTGAGGATATGGCAAAAGCCCCAAACGCTCTACACTCTGGGTATCACTGTCATCCCTAGATGGCATCAAAAATACTAAGATTCCAGTCCTGGCTAACCCACTTACTAGTTGAGTATTCTTAGGCTAGTTAATCACTCTGGACCCCCATCTTGTCAGCTGTAAAATAGGGGTGATAGAGCTTACTTCACAGGGTGATTTTAATTATTAAATGAGAATATGCAGATATGTATTATATAAAAATTTATATAGCTAGAAACCAGGTTATAGATATATCTGTAAGTGAATATATACAGAGAGAGAGAAAGAGAGAGAGAGAGAGAGAAGGCACTGGCCCTTGGAAAACACAGTCAATCGTTGTGATTACTATAATTATCCAGGAAGGCACACTAAAAATTGAAAAATTGTTTTGCAATTTTCATTGTTAGATCTGAAACAGCCTATTAATTTACGTCAGGACCTGACTAGTGGGGCTAATTTGGGATGAAGGAGCACTGGGGCAAACAATTTTTCTAGTTCTCCAATTCTACAAGTCAAGTCTGCCCAAGGGAATTTTAAGAGAAGCCCTGAAAGGGAAGAAAATCACAAAAGAGCAGCTGTGAGTATTTGGGTGACGGGAGAGGAGCAACACCACTTATTTAGCCACGGTGACCCTATCTGGCTTAGGGAAGGGGTCTCAGGTTTGGAGCAGGTGCACAGAACCCCAGCGCTGTACTCAGAAGCTGGCAGGCCACCGTCCTTCTCCCTCCTGCCCAGCTCCCCAGGGCATTGCCCACACAGAGTTCAATCTAAAGTCTCCGAGTCAACAACGCATGGTTAGGGTGCCTCCCTGCCAATCAGTAGAAAACCCGGAGTGTGGATAAGATGCAAGTATTTATACAGTCCTCTTAAAGTCTGCCCTCTGCTTGGCTAGAGAGTTCCACCATCAATAATCTATTCTAACCCATCCAACAAGAATCATTACTTTTTTGGTCTGAAGGAATCACTAGATGAAAGAACCCAACATAAATGGATACTATTTCTAAAATCTTTAGACAAATAAAGCTATTAATTTAATTCATTGAAAAAAATATTAATCATGTACCAGATTGGGGGAAGGAGAATATAATCTGGTCCTCAAAAAGATAACAATTCAGTGGGGGAGATAAACACGTTTACTCCATAAATCAATAGAGTAAAATAAGTGCATATTTAGAGGGGCAAAACTGTACTAAGGAAACATTGAGAAAGAAATGATTTGTTCAAATTGCATTTTGGCATACCTACTATTTGCCAAGTTCTGTGCTCTACAACAGGGAAAGAAACATGAATCAGATTTCATCTTTACCTATGGGGAATTTTGAATCTCTGTGGGAAGACAGATGTTTAACAAACAAGTTATAATCCAATGTAACGATAGTAAAGAGGTGTTCAAAGGCAACACAAAGCAAGGAAAGGGAGATTTATATTAATAGTATCTATGCGTATCAGGGAGGGCATCTTGGAGAAAGCGGCTTCAGGGTGGCAGGAGAATTGACCGACTTGCTTCTAACCTTTGGGCAGCATCTTAAACCAAATGGTGATGTGTAAATCCTAATAATGTTGTCTGTGGAGTCTAGAAAATTTTCCGTTACTTCAGGGTTTAACTTTACTGTTCTTTATTCAATATCCCTGATATTTAGCTTTGGTTCTCTAAACTGGCTTCACCCTCTGTTGGCTAATAATTGCAAAGGCTAATATAATACCCTCTTATGCTCACTCTGTTTTCAAAAGAAATGGCTGATACCTACTTTTTACAAACCAAGTCTACAATGCAGACACCGTTACTCTACGGAGTGTTGCAAGGCCACCTTCCTTTGACCACGTTTTTCTAGTGAAGATGAAAAGTGTAAATGGACAAAACCAAACACCTCCACTCTGGTCTTGCCACAATTAGTAGATTGGAGCTGAACGAATTGGATTTAAATATCATTTGTCACATGGTTAACTAATGGAAGCTGCCAGGGGATGACAGCTTAATGAGGAACACTCGGAATCAGCAGATCAGGAAAGGCAGACACTGTTCTCGTGTGAGGGCTTTCTTTACGGATATTGGTATTGAATCTGGAGGTGGTTCTTTGTAAGTTTGTTTGAAAGTAGAAGGCATCTTGCTACACTGGAGTCATCAAGTGCTGTGCCAGTGACAAAGTAAAGTTCTGTCCTTTGTTATATTAGCAATTCTTTCTTTTGCTTCGACAAATGCCCAGGATTGCCAATCAATTTCCATGCAAAATGCTTCACTTTTAAAAGCCCATATTGATACATCTTTCTTAATTTGACATGGAAAGTAAAGAAATGTAAACACTGGCATACAAATACTAGCAGAATTGACTTATTTTGTTTTGAGTTATTTGCTGTAGTTTTGTTTTCAACATGCTGAATATTTCTATTATCTGCCTGGTTTGAATACCAATCCTTTTTACTTTTAAATGAAGTACTATAAATATTTTAATGACAAAAGCATTATATGTTTATTGTCAGATATCATTCCTTACATACAAAAGTAAATAAATAAATAACAGACTCTGGAGAAATGCCTGATTCCAGCTGGGGCAGGAAAGGTGCAAGATGAGTCTGGAATACCTTGTCCCAGAAAGTAAGGAAGTGCTCAAAATGATGATGAGGACATGACAAAATAATGTGGAAACCAGGATGAAGGGGCTCTCACCAGCCACGTCTAACAATTTGGGCAAGAAAATAACAATACTGTTGCATAAAATAGAAATCCATGAGTCTATGCTGATATAAGTAAATGAATACATAAGTGGAGAGTGGAGAATGCTTTTTTTATCTCTTTGCGGATTACAATTGATGAATTGTTGTAACAATTCAGCCAAGAAATGTCAAGTGATGCTACAATTTGTGGGTGGAAGTTAAAGAGAAATGCGGTATTTCACACTTTCAACCCAATAATAGTAACTGTACAGACAGTCAAGAAATCTGGCAGGCACCTGTTTAACCAAGCGGTCAAGGCTAACTTCACCAGTAGTGGGACAAATTGCAACCACCTGCCATGTGATAAGATGCATGGAAAGAACACACTGTCACTTTTCTGTGATATTCCTGCCAAAATTCCTGAGCTTAATGATCAGACAAACCCAAAATGAGGGGCAATCGGCCTGTAATCTACAAAAGTGTCAAGGCCATGAAAGTCAAGAAAAAACACAAGAAGAATTCCAGCCAGAAGGCAACTCAAGATATAGAACAGTTAAATTCAATGTGGAAACTGAATTGAATCCTCCTGCTAGAAAGGACTTGGTTGCAATGATTGGTGAGACTCGAATGGAGTCTGCAGGTTAGATTATAGTACCATATTAACTTTACCTTCCTGATTTGGGTGGTTGTATTGGGATTATGTAGGAGAATGTCCTAGTTTGTAGGAAATATACACTAAAGTATTCAAGCTGACAGGCATCGTGTTGGAACCTACTCTCAAGTTATTCAGAAATAAAGCTATTTGTACTAGTCCTGCACCATGTCGGCAAGCAGAAGATTATTTCAAAATAAAAACAAAACGAAATGATAGGACTCAGAATAATATAAAAAATAAACTGTCAGGGTTGATGAGGGAAATTGAGGAGAAAAATGAAATTTGTTACAAGATTTGAAAACCATATTTGACACAGAATGTCAAATCGTAATGTCAATTTAATTGATAATGTTGAAAATTAAGTCAATGATGTTAAGACCCCAAAAAAGCCACATATAAAGCAGTGAAAAATCAATTAGATAGAATAAATGTAAAAATAATTCCATGAAGGACACACAATAGACACCCAGTATGTTGAAATTGTTTCTGAAGGAGAAAATAAAACAAAAGGAACAAAAATATTCAGTTATACTATGAGAAAATTTTCCAGAAATAAAAGACACACAAATCTGTACTTAAAAAAATAAACCCAATAACCTCAGTAAAATTAATAGAGAATTCATTGCTTAATTCAATAAGAAGGAAGAATCCTTAAGCATCTCGACGTAATTACAAATCACTAGCCACTCAGAGAAGAATCTCAGCCTCGGGTATCTCAGCAGGATTGGCCGGCACAGGAGAATGTAGATGTGCTGACGCAATGGTAATAAAAAATAGTTTGCAAGTCTTCCTTGTCAATTCAATAAGTCATTATTGATAAAGGAAAAAGGAAATATTCTCCCAATTTCAAGGACTGAGGACATACAACTTTCATAGACTTCATGTGGAATGTACACATGGAGACTGTGTCAACGTCTGCTTGCGATTTGCCCCAATACAAAATTCTCCTCTCTTTCTTAGAGACGGAACCTGAATTTCAGCAGGCACATAGCCATGCAGATTGAAAACTACACCTTCCGCTTTTCCTTCTGTCCAGCTGATGCCACGCTGATCGGGTTCTGGCCAAAGGAATATGAGAGGTGCTATGTGGGGCTTCTGGGGAGCGCCCTTGGGAAGAGAGGCAGGCCCTTGCCCACTCTCCTCCTGCCAGTGAGGCCAGAATGCCCGCAGCCTGGCTCTCTGAGGACTGCGTGGAACCACACTTTCAGCCCCAGCCTGCCTGCTCCCAGACTTCTTCTGGGAGAGAAAAACAAACTCCTATCTTGATTAAGCCTCAGTTATTCTCTGATTTCAAACACCTGCAACAAATCTAATTCTAAATGATACTAATATACACTAAAGCCAAATAAAAGATTAAATCATAAATGAAGAAGTCATTTGTATGAAAGAAATTATAGCAAACATTAAATTCAATTAAACATAGAATAAGTTAGGACAGTTGGGGTAAATGGAGTTAAAATGTCATGGCATGCTATTATAAGATTCTTGAAATAAAAGATAAATAATGTATAAATGATTTGATGGTTGTGGATTGGGATGAAATCCAGACTGTGTCAGCAAATGGATGTATCCAATTGATGAACGAGGGTTAGAGAGAAGAGGATAAGGAAAATGTGCTGATTTGTTCATCTTTCATAGGGGAAATCAATATATTCTGTTTCACTTATAAAATTGATGAATTGAGAAATATGGGTTTAAAAGTATTACTTAATTTGTTTGTGTCAGTTAGGATTAGGTTTAGCTGATAGTAAGAGAAAACCAAAGTTAGAGTGGTTTAACACATTAAGAGCTTTATTTTTCCTTTCAAATAAAATGGAGCTAGAGATAGGGAATCCAGGGCTAGTACAGTTACCTCAATTTGGCTTAAGAAATACAGGCTTATTCTGATTTTCTGTTTTTCCATCTTTGACCTGTGGTTTCTATCTCATGATTGTCTCATGTTCATAGGAGGGGCATGGAGCTCCAGCCCTCACATCTGCTTCCAAGCGGAGAAAAGGAAAGAGGTGGTGGGAAATGTTCATCTAAGTTGTCTTATATCCCACTGCCCACACACAAATGAAAGGGAAGGTGAAAAAATACTGTCTTTTAGCCAAGCATACTTCTGTCCCTCAATAAGAAAAGTATTTTGTTAGTGAGGAAGGTGAAGATGAATAGTGACTAGGCAATCACCAGTCTCTGCCTCAGAAGTATAACAACTTGTGTAATTACTGTATATTCACCAAATTAATAAAAGAGAAAAAAAGAAGGCTGCTTAGCAAACTACTAATATACATTATTTGTAGTTGTTACACAATGTTAAGAAGGAAATGGATTGCTGGCTGTTATGGGTTGAATTATGTCCCATAACAATCCATATGTTGAAGTCCAAACCCCAAGGACCTTAAAACAGGAACTTCTCTAGAAGTAAAGCCATTGCAGATGTGATTAGCTAAGATGAGGTCTTGCTGGAATAGGGTGGGGCCCTAATCCAATACAACTGGTGTCTCTGAAAAAAAGGAAAATTTGAACACAGACACACCTCACAAAGAGAACACCATGTCAAAATAAAGGTATAAACTATCAAGGTGCTCAATCTTTTCATTTAAATCTAGTTCTGTCTCCTGAAAATACCTAAAGCCAATGATCATATAGCCCTGAGGCACTGAGGAGGAAGCAGTCCACACAGCCACCAGAACCGCCAAGTCCTAGACCCAACAGCAAATAAAACTAAGACTAAAATAACAAAAAATTATGATATGGACAACCAGAGAGGTGATCCAATTTATGGATCATTGGTGTCCAAAAAGGAAAGCCAAGACAAATAGAATGTAAGTAATAAAGACATAACTGCCAATAGCAACCCTATGTTGAAAAGAACTAGCGTTTTTGCTCCTCTCCAGCAAAAGAAGTTGGGCTGCACTGGAAGAATAGAAAACAAATATATATTTGCAAAAGTAAAGGGAAGTAACCCAGGACAACAGACAGCTATGAAGCCATCTATTTGCACGATCTCTTAGAGATAAGAATATTTTATATAAGACAAGTCTCCAGGACAGAGAACCCCATTTCCATCTGTGCCACCAGCTTGCTGGGCAACACTGGGAAAGTTGGCTCATCCGAGTGTCAGGAATTAAAACTAGATGCTCTCATGTCATTCTTCCAATTCTAGTATTTCTATTTAAAGTTTTTTCCATTAGAAAAGGCATTACTGAGTAAATAAATACAGTCCCCTGATGAAGCAGTATTGTATTTGAGACAGCCAAGGAAAGACACTGCCATAAAATATGGACTAAAGGAAAATGTTTTAAAAATCGCAGCATCATTATAGGCACTGAAATTCAATATTAAAATTATGCAGTTTTTCCTGATAAATTGACGGGCACTTAGGCTTCCTTCTGGGAAGCAGCAAAGAAGAGATAGCAGTGGCATTTTAATTGTTTAAACTGGTTATTCCCCACACTTGAAAGCCATCAAAAGTAACTCTCGGCAAATATTTTATGTCCTACTAAAAAAAGAGAAATGGAAGAAATTTTCACAAATATCACTGCATATATTTTCAAGAGAATTACAACAGATTCAAATTTACGTGAAAAGCATGGTGAGGCTGACATTCATGAAGAAATCTCAGAGCCATGAAGGAGCAGAGCCGACCAGCTAGCATTCAGCATCGTTCTGTTTCTGACTGCATCCAATAAAGCAATTAAAAAAATGCCTCTTTGTGGAAAATGGCACTGAAAAAGAAAGTGTTCAGAAAGAGAGAACAACCTAAAATGTTGTGCAACAACCTGTAATATCCTTTTGGATGTCAGGATCTATTGTCCGATGCTGGCTAAGGATGTTCCAACATCTTGGCTTCAAGTTGGCCACACACCTACAATAAACTCCTAGGCAACATATTCAAATAACTGATATGCTTTGTTTCCAATAATCATCCTTTATCTCAACACTTTTAAAAATGACTGAGGCCTCTGAAGAGCTTTTATTTTTCATTTTATTTTATTTTTGTCACTCTTGTGGGTGTAGTAAAGCATTTCTCAAAAACTTAAATCACATGCCAACCCTTAGGTATAATACTATATTTTGCATTCAAAATGAAAACTGAGAAATTTAAAAATATTTCTAATTCATTTAAAAAATAACAAATGATAGACCTACTAAATGTTAACATAAATAAAGTATTCTTAGAAAAGATATTTTCCAAAACAACAAAACTTGAATGCTAAGACTGGCATTGTTTTACATTTTTGCAAATCTCTTCAAGGTTTAGCATCATTTAATACAGCTTGACTCTCATATTGCCCCTGCATTCATTTCTTATAATATGTTTTAGTTGAAGAATATGAAGAAAATTGGGCCTCACACATATATTTGGAAAAAAGAAGGGTATTTTAATAGCCTTTTCATATAATTGTGGCTATTCTTCCCCTACACTATACCAAGACTTGGCAAGTGGTAGTTGCCTAAAGGTTAGTTGCAGTGTGTCATCTGAAACTAATAATACATCAATAAACTTTTCATATGCCATTACTTTAAAACCCACTGGTCTATATTGCACTTTGAGTGGATATTTTACACATTCATGATTTTCTAATTTCAAGCATTCCCATCTATAAAATATTGCTTTGCTGAATTATGCAGTTCTTAAAAATATTGTCACATTTCATAATGCAAATTTTAAAAAGTACATTTGTTACTGTCACCACCCATCTTATCAGTACTTAAAATTCTTTAAGTATTATATTATCTGCCATCAAGTTCATGGTGGCTGATAACAAGTTTTCCAGCATTCTAAGATTCACTTAAAACTCAATTTTTGTCATTGTTTTCCTCGTTTTTGAGAGAATATCTTCTAAACACCCAAGTCTGAATTACTATACTAGCACTTTGGGAGGCCAAGGCAGGAGGATTGCTCGAGGCCAGGAGTTTGAGACCAGCCTGACCAAGAGCAAGACCCTGTCTCTACAAAAAATAGAAAAATTAGCTGGGTGTGATGGCGTGCCTATGGTCCCAGCTACTCGATAGGCTGAGGCAGGAGGATCGCGTGAGCCCAGGAGTTTGAGGTTGCAGTGAGCTATGATGACGCCACTGCACTCTAGCCAGAAAGACAGAACAAGACCTTGTCTCAAGGAGAAATAAACAAACAAACAAACACACACGAAAATAACCCAGACATCTGTAACAGTGCTCATTGAGAAAGACTAGATAAATTATATTTTAAGTATTGAGCTGACTTGGAATTACTTGTGACTCAGACTATGTCCACATGCATACACACACACACACACACACCCCCCCACACACACACACACACACCTGTTCCAGGTTCACTACTGAGCATATAGGAAATGGTTTATGCTATAAATTATTGAGAAATTCTACATAGGTCCCCCAGCTAATAAGGCTCCAACTACCTTGGAATTTAACTCCAATATCATATAAGTTTATAAGAATATACAAGTATTTTTTTCCTGTAATCCAGTAAATCCTTAATATCTTATAATTAATGTAGAAATGTTAAGAAAAGGAACCATCCATCTGTAAAGGCCCTATAGCTCGCATGCTTCAGGACAGGTATTTGTGAAACTTTAGTATTTTTTATAAAGATAAGCCTTAAACCTCTAACTAAATGTGATTTATTTGTTGTATCTTTATGACTGATCATACTAAAAAAATTAACAAATCGTAAAAAAAAAATGACTGTTAGTCTGTGGTTCCAGCTGTGGTTCAGAGACCACTTTCCCACTGATTATACCTTTAGGTTTTTCCTGCACCTTATACTCAACAGGCCCTGGATGGAAATTTAGAGTTTGACTGATGGTGCTAGAAAGCACTAATTTTCCGGTGGCTTCAGAGCATTTCAGTTATTTCATTTGGCTTGGTTCAAGCTCTTTGAATTATTATTGTTTATGTTTCTGCAATCTCCTGTAAAGGACACTTTATCATGCATTTTATTCCTCTGAAATTTCAAGGGAGACCTCTACTGAAATCGTCTGCCATAAGCCAGGCTACAAGCATGGCTCTCCTCCCGGTACACAAGGACCATCTATAAATTCAGTGGTAACAAATTCTCCTGAGGATGTTTGTAGTGCCCTCATATTTCAGGATATAGTAAATGGTTTGGATGGTCACTACCTAACCAAAAAAGAACTAGTTTCTGGAGCCTGGCCATTTTCCCTCTCAGTGAAAAAGCCTGACTCTTAACAAGACGAAGGTCTGCAGTGTACACACATTACTACAGAAATACAAATTGAGAAGCAAAATCTGAAGTTGCACTTCACCGAAGAATGCAAACTCCTCACTCTAATAATAGCTGTCATCCTCACATTTGAAGCCATCTGAAGTAGATAAAGTGGCCACACTTAAAATAATGGCTTCAAATTTCTTTTTAAAGTGATGCTTACAGAAGAACTGCTCTGTTGAAATTTAACAGCATTCCTTTTCAGTTTTTTTTCCATCTAGCTCACCCATATTATTCCCTTATACTTTACGCCCCATGATGCTAACATCAATAGGAATACATTTTTGCTGTTTGTTTATTTCAGAACAGGCAGACCTGCTCTCCACTGCAGTTGAGTGGATAGTTGCTCAGGTGGTATTACTGAAGATGCCCCAAAAACACCCCTCGCCCACACTCTCATGTCTCTTGGGGGGTCAGACATTTTTATTAGCACAGTAGAATTCTTTTGGCATTTGGGGATTGCTTTAAACATAAAACTCTGCCTTTAAAACTGCCCATAACCTCGGGAAGCACTGCATGATAAGGCCACACCAGAGTATTCCGCAATTTCCCCACACATACCACGCATTTTCTTGCTCATTCTGTCTGCTCTCCTAGACTGCCCCACTCTACCTGGGACAACAAATTCCCCTGCATCTGTCTAGAGCCAGCTCAAAGGTGATTTCCTCTGCAATTATTCTTCCAACTTGCCCTAGAACCAATCACTATTATTTTTCACCCTAACACACAGGACTATTCACGGCTCTGGTGATATCACACTAGGTTATGATGGGACAGGATGGGATAACAGGATGTGGGAACGTTGCCCATATTACTTGGTGGCTTCCTGAAGGTTCCAACTTTGGGTGCCCCCTAACTCCTTGTGTCTCCATATTCTGAATGTGTCTGAGCATGTGAGACTTGCACAGCTTCAAACATCAGCCTTCGACTGCTCCATCCGAAAGACTACTCCTTGTCCTTTACACCTGAGATAAAACGTAATCTCCTCCTGGACTCTTTCCCTCAAGACCGCTATTCCCGAGCCTGATGTAAGTTCTTCCATCAGAGGCTCCCTCCCTATGACTCCCTGTAACTGATAGCAGCGATTTTTCTTTCTATTTCTCCCACTGGATTGTGAGTTCACTAGCGAAACCTCAATAAATATTTATCCAGTGATAAAAATAAATGAACTGATCAATTGGTGACTTTGGCATCAGAGAGAAGAAATTTCAAATCCTTCGCAAATTATATGACTTATGTGAGATTCTATCTCCTCACCTCTGGACCTAACAGTATCTGCTCTTCTAGGCTTTTGTGAAAAACAAGCACAACTGGTACATAAACTGTCTTGGACCTAGTGGTCAGTTCATAATTGTTAGTCTTCTTCCTGACTCAAAAAAATTTGATCGATGAAGCTGATGTTGTTCAGACATGACTGGAGATTAATCACCTGCAGCCTGGAAAGCAATGCCATGTAACACTAAGGAGAGTGCTGGAGACATTCCCAGATATGAACTGGGTGCAGAAAAGCAGAAAAGGGGGTGATTACATCCCCCTTCACAATGTTACAGCAGTTTTGCTTGCACCTACTTTTCTCTAGAAAGAATATCTTCACTCCTTATGCAAACATGAATCACTGGTATTACAACTTGCTTTGTTTTTATCGGGCTTTGTAAGTGATGTGTAAATGATGCAACAATGCTTCCTTGTACTTTGGGGGAAAAAAAAGATTTCTTTCCCCTTGTTGGAAGTGTTCAGTTATGTAAATGCAGTTACTGGAGCAGTGTGCTTAACATGGTGAAAACAGTCTTATGCCTAGAAAGCTTCAACTGAAAAACAGAAACCCAACAACCCAGTGGTGTATTCATTTTTTAATGATTTCTCTCATGACACCCAGAAGTGAAGAGCAGCTTTAGTAGATGGTAATTTTTTGGGTGGTGACTTTTTATTAATATTAGTCTCAGGAACCAGAACTTGAGCAGGTAAGTTACTTGGTGTAGGTAGGGCATAAGAGTGAGTACCAACTTTGCCCTAGAAAAAAAGTGTAATTAAGCAAAATTCTAACAGCAGTCGTGTCTGATAACTTCAAGCATTTATTTGGGATCCAGCGGCAGTGGGTAGGCATGAAGAGTCTCTGAGCCAGTGAGAAGGAAAGGACTCCAGATTCCAGCTCAGGGGGCTTGATTACTTAAGCAAACATCAATTACACGAGGGAGGGAGGTTCCCTTACTCACTCCACCAACTTCCCAACCTCCCAAACCTCACCTAGTGCCTTCTCTTTTCTTGGCAAGAAGAACTGGCCTTCTTGCCAGCACAGCATTTATCATGTCTTCAGAAACTCCTCTCCCTACAAAGAGTTCAATTCTAAAAAGTTATTCTTTAAGGAAATCCCTTTGTAAGTGAAAAAGGATCAGGTAGTTTAAGTTGGGAGTCCCCAGATACATATGCACTAATTAGGAGGGTGAGTCAACCATTCAAACCCTGAAGCTTATCTTCCTGTCTCTTCTTTGCATATAACTCATCCGTTCCTGCTTTTGGATATATCCTACCTACCAGGAACCGTGTTTTATGAATGAAGACACCATTGGACACACTGGAAGGCAGTTGAGGCAGTTGGTTGCCACCACACCATCTCCAAAAATGACACTAAGACCTCCCTGTTGGCTGTAGTGACAGGACATCATGAGAGTAAAAAGGGACACCTTTCACTTTGGCCAGCCTAAGACAGGACTGGAAGCTAAAGGTACAACAAAAGATTTGGCAGCAGCACGGCTGTACTTAGCTTTTCAGTTCTCGAACTCCCTGCCTTCTCCTGAATTACCACTAGGCTCCAATTGATTCCCGCTCTCCCACCGTATACTCAAAGGATGTATTTTGGGTTTTTTTTTTGGGGGGGGGTGCTTTGTTTTGTTTTCATTTTGTCAATGACATTAACTCCCTGCCCTGTTGGAATACACTTCACAGTTTACCTGGTTCATTCTTTCCTCTTCAAAGTTATTACAACTACTCAACCTTTCCTACCAGTCAAACTGCAGCATTGGGGATAGTCTTAAAAATTCCAGAACAGTTCCTCTCATGCATAACTTCATGCTTCTTATTACCAGTAATTTCAATATCTGATTTTTCACTTATAGGTCACAATGGGATTAAGAAGAGTAACTCAAAAACTACTCAAAACTAAGTACAAACAAAGCAAATAAAACCGCAGACTTCAACACCAGGTTGTTGGAAATAAAAATGCCTGATCACAACCACTGAGCCATCTGTTGTTGACAATACCTTGAGTTGACACACATTGGCCCTTCTACAGAGCTTGCTAAGGATCTGGGAAGTTCACTGGACCAAAAGGTCATGTCTAGTAGCAATCACTAGTTAGGTATCAGACATCAGAGTATCTGAATTCAGATCCCAGCTTGCCACTGACAAGCTTTGTGATCTTTGGCAAGTTATCCAAGCTTTCTGTGCTACAGTTTGCTCATTTGTAAAATACAGATAAATGAAGTAATGCTTATTAGCCACTTAGTATCATTTTGTCACATAGTAAATGCTCAGTAAGTATTCATCACCCCTTCTACTACCACTGCTGTTATTAGGAAAGATTTGTATTAATCCTCTGATAAGCACCTCAAAGGTAAAAATTTTCTCCTCTTTTCCCAACATATAACACAATACCCAGCCTGTAGTAGGCATCTGAAGGAGTATTTTGAATGAGTGAATGAATGGGTAAATTAGGATTTAAAAAGGTAGAGAGAATGGGAGAAAATTAGAAATAATCACAATAACCAAAGGAGTTGGCCAGGGAAATGGCAGTGGAGAGGAGATAAAAATGATTTAGGGAAATATGAGGGAAACTGCTCAGTGGAAGTTGAGCCCAAAAAGAGAAATGTGAGATTTCAGCCCTAAGTGTGGTTTAACCTGGTAGAGAAGCATTTGATACATATTTATATATATTTATTCATTAGATGATCAGGAAAGCTGGTGGGAAGTGCCAGACTAGAACGAGCATAAAGACTGAGAACTGCAGAAAGAAAAACAACTTCGTAAGACATGGGGGAAAGTAGTTGGTCCAGGGACAAGCTCACCTGTGTTGGGTCCAGAACTGAGGGATATCTAACATTTATTTCCTATACCAAATAAAACTTTTACTTCCAACATCAAATAAAACGAAACTCTTCAACTATGACTATTTTTATTGGTAACATTATTTACCCATTCACCACTTAATGGGCATTGAGTTGTTTCTAGTTTGGGGCTGTGGGTGATGAAATTGTTCTAGAATTGATTACAAGATGGTTGCATCACTCTGTGAAGATACTAAAGGCCACTGAATTGTATACTTTAAATGAGCAGATTGTATGGTATGTGAATTATGTCTTCATAAAGCTGTTACCAAAGAAAGACAGCAATAGGAGTTATGCGCGGGAAATCAAGAGAGCATGCCAAGAGGCACCTACTAGGAGTAGGTGGTTTAGGGAGGTGATTAAGAGAAGTCTTCGTAGAAGAGGTAACTCACAAACTATTTCTTTAAGAAGAAGAGAAGATAGTTAGGTGGATGAAGCACTGACTAGGAGAGAATTTCAACACCAACACCCAATGACATAAAACCTTCCTCTGCCAGCAGGGAGCAACCTTGATTTGGATCTTGCTAAAGGAACACATTTGCTACAGGAAGTGGTGAGCCTATGTAGAAACGGGGAACCACTGGAGGTAAATCACTCAGGGAGCATGTGGCAGGTCAATCTGAACAGGATGGAAGTGGAAGCAAGGAGAACAGTTAGGAGGCTCTAAAATAATGGCAAAGTCCGAAAAACAGAGAGAGGAGGGAGGAAATGAGTGCTGAGAGGAGAATAAAATAATTCCACAGTGAAGAGGAATGCAGAAACAGAAAAGCATAAATCATGGTAATTAGAAAATCCAGCTTCAATGAAAAGGGCAGTTATGTTATCCTTTGCCAAATAACATTGTTCAGCAAATCCGAAGTTACTATATGGACACAAACGACACATCAGCAGGGAGAAGGGGTCATCTTCAGTACGGGACCTAATACACCATGTATCTCGCACTATAAAGAAAGCCAAAATGTACCATTTTATTGGGTCTTATTCCCCTCTGCAATATGGTAGTTGGAGACAATGGCCCTCAGGCTCTGTCTACAGCCAGAAGAGATCTGGCTGTACCCCAAGGTTTGACGATGCAATCGTGGGATGAAGCTTCCTCATGTGGTTGCTAACAGTTATCCTATTCTAGTGACACTGAGGACAGGTTATGAAACAACCTTTCTCTATATTACTACTATTTTTTAGAGGAAGAAAAGGAAAAAAATAGAAGACAATTAATAAAAATAGTAGTGTAATTCACACATCACTGTGAAAGTATGTGGAAACAGACAAGGTCCTGTCCCCACGTCAGGCTCAGAATTGTAATTTGAACAAAATCCAAAACAAAAAGAAGCTATTAAAGTCCCAAATAGCTTTAAAAAGAGGGATGCGTAGATAACAACCCATCCATGCCTCCTTTCCATTGAGCAGTGAACAATTAAAAGCCATTTTAGTTTTTCATTCTTGAGCCACATCCCTCCAATGAACTCAGACCAGCCAGAATCAAAAGATGCTCTTAAAAGAGAAAGTTTCGGCTTCCCCTTCCCTGGCAAGATCAGTGACTGCCTCAGAGAGAATCGCTGGGATCACCTGGCATGAGTTATTTTGGGCTTGTCTGTGTAGGCTGCTTACAATCATCAACTGTCAGAACTGGAAAGGGCCATAGCATTAAATACTCAACTAATTCCTGAGTATTCTCTGCTCTGCTTAAAAATGCATTTTTACATAAATTATACATACATATGGCACATTTTCAGGATAATTGGTCAGATAACTAATATTCACCAAATGCTCAAATGTTCCTTTTCCTGGTCAAATAAAGGGCGAGGGCTGTGTGGTCACTAGCATGGACGTGGTCTGGCTCTGACATTTGGAAACCACAGGCCAACCACTGAGCTAGATGGCTAAGTGGGCTTCGGTAACTTCCTGAAAGAGATATAACTGAGTTGCCCAGCCAGGCTCTAAATATTGCCCCTGTACTTCTACCTGTGTTATGATTTCTGCTAGTATTGAAAGTCATTATGCAACCTCAACCAGGTGACGGTCCTTATTTTGTGGATTCTGGAGCTCATGCAATTGGGATGGTGGGTCACCTTTAAGAAAGAATAGGAAATCACAAACTCAAAATCAGGTGCAGGGCCTTGGAAGGGGCCCATGCAAGTGGGGGACCTCAGAGCTCAAGCTTCATAAGCTTCACCATGAATCCATCTATTCATCACTCATAACAATGATGAACTTCTCATTTGCTGCCTCCCAAGAACTATTTTGTTTATTTCTTTATATTGTGCCTTCTTCTGGGTATAATTTAAGGTGACTTTCTGAGCTACATATAAAACAACAAGATAAACTTAAGTATCACAAGAATGGAAAAACAAACACCACATGTACTCACCATTAAATTACGACTAATCAATCAACATATATGTACTTATGGAAATAACATTCATCAGAAATCAAGCAGGTGGCGGGGGGGAGGTAGGGATGGGTAAATTCACACCTAATGGTTACAATGCACACTTATAACTTTGACTCGAATGATACAAAAGCAATTTATGTAACCGAAATGTTTGTACCCTCATAATATTCTGAAATTAAAAAAAAAAATTAAACTCAAAGTGAACAGTCAAGAAAATATGGACTAAGAAAAAAACATAGCATAAAGCCAGCAACAGAATTGACACTCAGAATGTTGTTTCCTGTCTATTTGCTGGAGATATGCATAAATTTAGCTATAAATTTTCCAGCGGTCAATACAAAATGAGAAACATGGTTAACTGTCTGAGTTAGACCAGTAGTTTAACAAATACCTGCACAGCTAGTGAGAATTTTCTCCTCTGGGTGTCCTGTAATGAAATGAGCCATATTCTCAACAACATCCTTGGGCTACTATTTCCTACGACAAGCCACTGTGAAGGCCCTGGCATCACCAGCCAAAGCCAGTGAGTAAAGGTACATCTACAGAAAGGCCAGCTGCTGTGGGTTCAGGTACGCTGCTCTGCAGGGCCTCGCTCAATACAAAGTTAGACCTTAGTACTATGTGTGAACCACATGTATTCTGCAAAACCCTCTACAAATATCGCTTCCCTCAAATGGTCTTATTTATAAAGCAGTGGGAAGCATTGAGTTTGAGATTATGTTCCAACACAACTGGCTGAATGCTGCTCCAATACATGCCTGTTTACTCAGTGTCAATAGAGAAAGAATTCATGTCTACTTTTTTAAAACGAAGTAGACCAAAAACGTTAAGTACCTGAATCAAAGAGAGAAACTCAGGCACAACCAATAGGCAAGCCAAGAAAGAATTGGGGGCCTGTTCTAATACATAAAAGAATCTAATTATCTTAATTAGTATTCTCCTTCCATTTTTACATATTTCTAGGAGTTTACTATTTATTATCTCATTATATTTTACATTATTATAGGAATTTTCAATAACTTTGACCCATAGAAAATTAACCTGGGATGAGGTACAGTGTCTTGCTTATTTACTCCCCCAAATAATTTTGAAAATCTCGGTACCTACCCCCATATATTTTTTAATTGACATGTAAAATCTATAAACCTGACTTAAGTTTAAAGAGTTTCAAAGGAATAACATATAAATACAAATTCTGGTATACTGCAAATACTGACATTTAAAAATAAAGCATTGTACCTCCCTTATACATATCCAGTAGGATTTAAATACAAAATTCAATTTGAGATATAAATAACTTCTTACTTAATGTTTGGAAATCTTGCATTATTTGTTTTTCACCTTGAACTTATATTTTTATTCAATATTTCTCAGTAGAATTACAATAGACTTTTTTTCTACTTTTGTATATTTTTATGCTTTAGAGTATTTACTGCTCATCCTTTTATATAATACTTCTTTGATATGTACTTATATGTGGACACATGTGTTTGTGTGCATGCATGCATGTGTGTGTATGAGTGCTCGAAAAGAGAGAGGAGGGGAAAATTAACTTTTTAAATTTTCTGTACCATAATATTTCAAATGTTATCTATTTCTTTTGGATCTGGCTATTACTATAATTATTTATAACAATTATTATAGATTATTTCAATCATTTGCAATTATTTACACAAGTAATCCAAAAAAGTGACATACATTTTAATAATTATTAAACAAAAATGAAAATTCAATTAGAAATGATATAGCTTCTTCTTACAATTAAATCATGTGTCCAAGAACAAATATGACTTATTGCTAGAACAAAATAGGGTTCAGCACCAATTTTTTTCTTCTTTTTGTTTGTTTTGTTTTGTTTTGTGTAAGCTCTGGAAAAACTTGGTAAGATTCACCATGGCTCTGAGGTATAACTTTCTTTTATATAAGAAGCAGATTGCTTCTTTCCTCTGAATCCAATAGGCAGCATGGAGCTGTGTCTTCTGTCTCCACATGGAAGAATAGGCCCTTTCTCCCATGCAGTCAAAACGTTTTTTTTTTCTTTTGGTTTCCCTAATGAGGAAAGGCTGCCCTCAATAACTCCTTCAACTTCTAACAAAGAGAACATTTGCTAAACTCGGACAAGTCCAACACCTGCACAAGATGCTCCTTGTCCAGGACGCCTTCCGAGGAAACACCAAACTCTGTGCAGAGCATTGTTGCCTCTTGGCTCTCTATAGATTCTTCCTCCAATAATCTGTACTGTCTCTATTAAAAAGAAAACTGCATTCCAAATGAAACACTCCTTTGTTAGCAACTTCACACTCAGTAGGAGGTAAAAATGTAAGAGAAAGTAGGATCCATTGCAGGAAATTGGAACTGCGGCATGAAAAATAAATCATTAAATACCAACGGAATTGCAGTCAATTCTTAATTAACCAGGGTAATTCGTGTAGGTGGTAGTGTGAGGAGGGGATAGAGGCTAAAATTACAATTAAGATGAAATAAAACTACCATCAGTTATTGGATATAAGGATGGCTTAACTCTAGTTAAGGCAACAGGGACCTAAGGTAAGGTCAGCTCTTCAAAGGACTCAGAAAAGCGGAGAGCTGACTAACCATAATTGCAATCTCTCAAAAGGAAGAAGAAATGGATGCAATCCATGAATTGGCCTGGACAAAGGAAGCAGGCCTGCAATGGAGGGGGCTAGTGCTGCTGGTGGCCCCCTGTTTTCCCCGTCAATCAGAAAAGTTACTTGACACCCAGCCCAGGCACAAGCTTGGAAGGTGGGCATCCCAGGGCACAGGTGTGGGGAGGATGGAAGAAGTATTGGCAGGTAAAGCTGCACAGGTAATATGGGGTCAGATCCAAGCCTCAAACACCAGAATAAGTCCTTTAGACCTCAGGCCTTTTCTCACTTCAAATGTCAGTTTAGAAAACATTTACTGTACATGCTCGAAAGAATGGAAAGCATGGACTCCAGCAGGTATCCGTACACTCACATTCGTAGCAGTATTCACAACGGCCAAAAGGTGGCAGCAACCCAAGCTCCTGTGGAGGGATGAATGGATGAACGTGTGGTCTCTACAAACAATGGGACGTGATTGAGCCTTAAAAAGGAACGAAATTCTGACACATGGTACAACATGGATGAACCTTGAGGACATAATGCTCAGTGAAATAAGCCAGTCACAAAAGAACAAATACCACCTGATTCCACTAATATGAGGTACCCACAGTAGCCAACTCCACAGAGAAAGAAAGTAGAATCGTGGATTCTAGGGGCTGGGGAAGGGGAAATGGGGAGTTAGTGTTTAATGGTGACAGAGTTTCAGTTGAGGAAGATTTAAAAAAAAAGCTCTGGAGATGGATGGTGGAGATGTTAGCACAACAATGGAAGGTACTTAATGCTTAAAAATAGTTAAATGGGTAAATTTTATTACACTTTTTAAAAATATTGTTTTAAAAAATGTATTGATTACCTATCACATGTTCAGGAGTATGTTGGGGGCTCAGAAAATAGAGTAGAGTAAGACACAGACCCTGCTCTCAACGACTTACACATTCTGCCCATGATGCCTACAAGTTATCTTGTACTGTAATGCACATGAATATTTCCAATGTACTGTCCAAGTGTTAACCCACTCTTTCCAAAAGGACCCACCTTGCAGAATGTTCTAGCTCGTCGTGAAGTGGCCAGCCTGGGGTTACCTGGACTGATCCTCTCTCTTCTCAGGTGCAAATCCCTGATGTCATGTTAGCTTTACCGTGACCTGCACACTGCGGATTCCAACATTAGAGCACAGGGAAATTTCTTGTGGCTTCCAATTCATTGCCACAACAAATCTGAACAGGCACACAACATGTGTGTGCTGCTTCTGATTAGAGCCCACTTTCTGCTTATTTGCCTGACAATATCAGAAACTAGAAAATGCTGGTTTTGACTACTCAGTAACAAGGACTAGGAGCCATTAAGATTTACAAGTCTGAGATTCCTAAAGCTTGAGTTTCTCTCTTTTCCTCATCCGATTAGCTCTGCCAACATCCCAGTAGAGGATGGAAGCCAAGGGATAAATTCAACAGAAGTATTTCAAATGCTAAATTACGAAGCTGTGAAGTGCTCATGGAAAGATGAATGATAATTTCTCAAATGAACAATAAAATTGCTCTCAGTAAATGAAACTAATGCAAAAGCAGTTATTTATACCCTAGACTTTGATTAAGTAAATAAACGAAAGGCAACCTCTGCATCAGTTTGGAAGGTAGAAACAATGTCATTTATAAAGATTATTGCCTGTTCTCTCAATTCCTCCCATTTATCGAAGTGGGCAACATCAATCCCAGCCCCCATTTGTGAGCATCTCTTCCCAAGATCCCACCAGGTAACCTCAGAAGCAGCTCTGAGTGGCACGAGTTTTGTTTTCCTAAGAATATTGCTGATGCACAAGTAAGTTTGGGTGTATTCATCCTCTACAATATTTGGGGGCTAAGTTAAGGGTGCCGATGACCTCAGAGACACAAAGAAACGTCAGGCCTTGGTTGGCACCAAGCTATTCTCTCCAGCCCCACACATTTCTGAGTCTTAGGATCACTGAATCTGTGGGCAGGAATAAGCAATGAACTTCTTCCTCCCTGTGCAAAACAATGGGACACATTGCTTCTGTGTCTCCAGTAGGACGGTGGGCCAGCACAGACCTGCCTCTGGGCATGCCCACATCTGAGGCCTCCTCGCTCTCGCTTGGAGGCTGGTCTGCATTGGTGATGGAACTAAAAACAGGTCACACCAAATGCCTTAAGTAGAAAAAAAGCATTTTCATTAACGCTGGACTTTGAAAAGTCTCTATGTTCAACAGTTTAACATCTGAGCCCCATGACACTCTCCAAAGCCCTTTGACCTGGATCTTACAGCAATCACCCCAAAAGTGGCAGCAGGGGAGTTCCCACACAAGGGAGTGTCCCAGACCATCCTGAGATGGGCTGGTTTGGATCCCAAAGAAAGGAGCGCTAAGTGCTCAGGTGACCAGTCCAAAGCATGTATTAGGGGAACTTTCTTACAGAGAGCAGCAGCAATCCTCAAGACAGACAGCAGGAGGAAAGGGGTGTTCTACCCAGGTATGACCACAGAGAGGGGGTTGGGTGTGGAGTTTATGTGAGACTTTTAGAAATTTGGCTCAGGGCTGGGGCTAGTTTCTTTCAGTGTTTTGGGCAACAACCTAGATACCTTTATCAGTGTCTGGGAATATTCAAGGTTCTGGTTTCGGTTCAAGCCTGCTGGAAGAAACCTGCAGCTAGCTGGGTCTCAGAGCACTCAAGGCCCTCTGATTTTCAGTCAGGACACAGAAAGAAAGCAGAGGGAACAGGGTGCCCTACTCAGGGTCACTTACTTCCTCATTCATTCTCATTCATCCAAGGAAGGCATCGTTTCTCCAACACTCCCAGGAAATGCCCTGAGATGACTCTAATTATCCAGGTTTGAGTCACATCCCACTCCGACTCACACGTGACCAGGAGTTGGAATGTGCAAATGAGTTTGGCTACAGCCATGGTCCATGCCTTAAACTGGGAGTCAAATCAGTTTCTCTGAAATCTCATTGGTCTCCAATCAAATTATCAACTCTTAAGAAAAGGGACAATCAGGAATGCAAAGGAGAAAATCAACAGACGTCCTCTGTAAATCCTAGTGCTACCTCACTCATCCACACACAAGTAGGAATGTCTGGTTTATAAAATATTTAAGGGTGGGTTCTTATTAACACAATATTTCTTACCTGGAAGTCTGGAAAAAAAAATGAATGAATTTAATTAAAGAACTGAAAGTCTCTTCAACAATATTAATAAAGGCTCTAAGTAGCTTCTCTCAAGAAGATCACTCAATGCGTTTATTATTCTCTTTAAAACTCTTTTGTCTGTGATCACATCATCATTGTTAATGAATATTGGGCACATACAGGCATGGGGTACTATAGTAAGTGTCTTGTGGAACTCAAAGGTGCAATAGAAACCACAGGCAACCAAGATTTTCAGCTGAATCTTTGTGCTTGTAAAGTCCTGATGTGGTTCATTCAAAGGAGTGTGTTAAGTTTCCTCATTTCCCCAAAGAAATTACACTTGTCTTATTTGCATATAGTTAACACAGAGATTCCCCCTTTGGACAGCTCAGGCAGTCACACACTGAAGCTGAGGCAGTAAGACTCTCAGTTGTCTGCCAAACACTCCTGTGTCATCTTTGCTGAGGAAAGGAACTGTCCAGGCCACTCCTGTCACCAAGAATTTTGGAGGTGTCCATACTTCTCCAAATCTTTAACCCCATATAAAGCCAGATAAGCAGGATGTCTTATTTCCGACAAGTGATTCAACTTTGCTTTTCACATCTCGGATCTAGAGTCACTCACCTGAAAAGTGAATTAAGGGGGCTTTTTTTCTTTTTTTTTTGAGACAGAGTCTCACTCTGTCACCCTGGGTAGAGTGCAGTAGCGTCATCATAGCTCACTGCAACCTCAAACTCCTGGGCTCAAGCAATTCTCCTGCCTCGGCCTCCTGAGTAGCTGGGACTACAGGTGTGGGCCACCACGCCCAACTAATTTTTCTATTTTTTATACAGATGAGGTCTTGCTTGTGCTCAAGCTGGTCTGGAACTCCTGGTCTCAAGCAATCCTCCCACTTCAGTCTCCCAGAGTGCTGGGATTCCCAGGTGTGAGCCACTGCGTCTGGCATGGGCTTCTTATTTAAACCAGAGAAAGGGTCAAAAGGGCAAAGGGAAGCTGTCACGCAAGTGATCAGTTACTAAAAAGGCAGAGCCTAGTATGTTGTGATCTAGGTCCAATCTTCCTGGCCAGGTTGACACAGGGCCTGGTCACTGTGAAAGCAAACCTGCCTCTGCCACCTGCCCTCACCCCTCTGTTCCCTGACCCTCGTTACAGCCCCGGGGCAATACTTACCACCCTGAGGAACACCAGGAGAAATGCTGCCCCTCCCCACCCCTGAACACTGTCCTTACAGCCCCTGTTGTACATGTGTGATTCATAAACACGCTAAGGGTTGGGAAATACAGAGCTAGACACTGCACACACATGGTTTCACAGTGAGAGCCATCATAGGCACACTCATCACATTACTGGAAGAAACATCAGACGTCCAGCCTGGCTCCATGACCTTAAGTTGGACAACGACCCTTGAAGCCAGCACTCAGTGAGAGGGGTCCCTGACCCCCTTGCCTGGTTCTCCACAGTGCCCTAAGCCACTTCACCTCGAGCTGGCTTGTACCCTGTCTTCAGATCTGTTTCTTTTCTCCTCCCTCTTTGTGACACCTCCCTCCACATGTCTCTCATGCTCATGTGTACTGGGAATTATGTAATTTGTAGGCACTCAATGATCAATGCCCAGCTGAACCCAGGTCAGCCTCCAAGGATCATAACCCCAGAACTAACCCTAGGCTCACCCTAAACCCAAATAGGATGCCAATGTTCGCAGCCTCAATTCTTAAGTCAAAAAATTTAAAAATCAAATTATATTTTTCAGAGGAATATTATGAGACATGAGAAGATATAGGTTATAAACTCAAATATATAAAGAGTATTTATTTGAGTGTCATCTCCTTTTTTCTCTTTTTTCCATAATATTAAAAATAAGAGTTAACTATACTTTCCTGGAATTTTCATTCTATTAAAATTATTGAATGGTGTAATTTGACAATAGATGAATTTTTCATTCTGAAAATATTCTATTCCTGGAAACTATTTGATTAAAATGCAAAATTATCCCACAGCCAAGGTAGTTTAATAGATAAAACAACCAGCTCTCTGTGACCTAAGTCATCTGTTTTGTGTTTCCCATATATAAAATAGTAATAATATCTCATCTACAAATACTTAGTAAGAAGTTATGAAGTATTTTTAAATTGTTTTAACATCTGAAAGCGTGATACAACCTTGATGGGTTCCTACCCCATCCATGAAAAAGAATAGCTCCCTTTACTTGCCTGAAGTATGTGTAAATTTAAGATGTGCCCTGACAAAATGTTGAGTTAACAGATGTCTTCTGTTTCTCTCCTTACTATTATAATTCAGTGTAATCCAGGGAAAATATACTGAATTGCCCTTCTATGCAGGTAACTGGGCCTTTGGTTTCTATTTATCAGGAGGCTGAAATTGGGGAACAGAGAGTAGTCATGAGGATACATATTAAATTCAGGTCAGAGTGCAACAATGAAGAATCAGAGTCTTACAAGTCATTCAGAGTCGCTCCTATGGAGACAAAATGACTTGCCGTCCCACCTTCAGCCTTCCCATGATGTTGGTGGCTGCCCAGGGGAAAGATGGATGGGAAACGTGAGCCCCGTCATTGTTGCCGAGTGCTCAGCCCCTTCCAGGGCTCCTCTGCAGAAAAGTATAGACGGCAGTTGTTCTGCATGTGCTCGACCTTTAATACGGACTGCGAGCAGCCATGAGAAGACACTCACAAGATCCATGAGCTCCCCACCTTGTCCTGAAGGAATTCAGGACCCTCTGCCTCCCCATGCAACCCACCAGACTCTGTCCAGACAAGGAAGCTGCAGCGCAGTGATGGGTGCAGATAGGAAAAGAAGAGAGGCTTCCTGACTCCAGCAGGACACTGGGGTCGGTCAGTTGGTACCTCACTGATGAACAAAGGTGACTCAGCTGGTCACTCCCAGAAAGATGACAGCCACCGAGAACTCTAGAACAGAGGCCTTCTGTCCTCCAAAGGTCCCTAAAACTTCTCTCCAAGACCACTTTTCACTCACCTTCATCTCTACTCATTCCCAGTGTATTCTGCCGCATGGCCATTCCCTTTCTGACTCTTCCCATCCTACCATGTCCACCTGTTGCCATCTTTTTCAAGGAATATTCCTTTCACGCTACATTTCTTCAATCCAAACCTTTTTGCACAAACTATATTTCTGGCCTCACTATGGCTCATGTTATGGCTGTTCAGGAGAGCAGAGTCTTCTAAGACAGCAGGTCTCTTTTCCCAATACAGTGAACAAAAAAGAATAGAGAGACATGAAATAATACACAGGAAAATCAGGAAGGAGATCATAATAATTGGTTGGCTTTAAGACAAGGAGGGCCTGAGGTGGAAAAGAAAATGTAGATTCTAAAAAGAAGAACCAAAGGAAGAAAAAAAATTGTAAAGCATTTAGAGGCATTGTTTTGGGGTGCTCCTTTGTGGAGGCCCTTCTTCTGCCACCTTCTCATAGTTCCTCCTGATGGACACTGTGCAGAATGAACCACACCATCCTCCCTTCTCTCAGAGCGTCTTCATGTCCTCTCTAATGTCCAGTTTCCACATGGTCATTTACATGCATTTCTGTCATCTCATCTAGAATGTGAGCTTGCTATATAAGAAGATTCCAGAATGAGGGATGTGTTATTGTATTTGATGTGCCATCACTTAATTCTTCAGGGTCTTCTCTCAGGGAGGAAGAATGAGCAAATAGTGCATCCTATTCCCAGTAACCAGGTAGGTGCTAGTCACTAATTGGTCATTCTGCCTCTAATATTATTAGGCAGACTGCTCTGGGGAAAAAAAAAAAAAAAAAACTTCTTCCATGTGGAATGTAAATGATATTGGTTCTATGCAAGGGTGTGCTGCAGACTTTTGGTTTAAAATACAGAGTTGTTTTTTTTAAAATCAAATACTTACGTAATATTTTATTGCGCCAGGAATGGATCTAAGAAGTTTACAAATATTGCTTGCTTAATTACATAACTAATCTATGAGCTAGGTACTGTTATTACCCCCATTTACAGAAACCACAGCACAGAGGATTAAGTGAGCTGCACAAGGTCACTCAACAGTGAGTCAATGGCAGATAGTCTGGGTTCAGTCCACATTCTCAACTACAACAGTGCTGCCTATAGGGGTGGAGAGTGGATTAAAAAAAGAAAGAAAGAAAAACTTGTTATAAACTGCAGAATTATTGATATCAAATTAGTCCATTGTCACTAAAGGAAAAATGTGCTAAATATTAAGAATGCAATTTAGAGGTTATGTCGTCTAATTGGATGTTTGAAGTTATCCAGTTTCTCAGGCAACATATGAAAGCAACTTTAATAGCACAATGTCACATAATTTTTCAGAATATTTTGCTTTGTGGTTTTATCATAGTTGCTTTTTTCTCTCCATGAATATAGCAAAGCCTTCAAAATAAATTGCTCTCAAATAAGCAATGCAATATTTTATGTTCTGGTCTTTTAAGAAATCTTTACCCAGTTCTGTGATGTATCAAAAGATATAAACATTGTAAAATAAGAGATGACTTGTGGTACACTTCAATGAAATTTAAAACTCGAGAATTGTTTGCATAAAAACATCACAACAGGGCAGGAAACATAGTATAGTGTTATCCTGAAGCAGCAGGAATCATCAGAATAGTCAAGTGAGATTCAAATTAGGACCAATAATGCTTTTCCGACATCACCTTGTATCCTCTGCCAGTGCCAAACAGCAATGATAGACACCGCGTGAGAAGGTGATGGCAAGAAAGACTTGGAGGCCATTCAGCTGGAAACCCTAAAAGCTGCGCGGGACATTTTGGGTTTGAAGGTCATGCTGTAAAACTTCAATTAACTCAATCATATTTATTTGCCTTAGATTACATACCCTTGTTATTTTTAGGAACTGTTTGGTGCAAGTTACTGAACCTCTCCAAACTTCAGTAAAGGCCCCTATGTTGTAAGTCTGTAGTGAGGATTAAAGAAAATGAGGTAAAACATTATTATTATTTTAGAGGAGACAGCTGAGGATGATGTTAATAAGAATGGTCTTTGGAGTCTGGGTGTGAATACTCGGGCTCTCATTTACACCCTGAAAGACTATGGGCTTCACCCCTAAGCCTCAGCTCCTTCATCTGTAAATGGAAGAGCAGTGATATTTCTAAGGTTATTATGAGAATTATAAAAACCAATGCATGGAAAGTATATTAGTATAGTGCCTTCAATTAAGAAAACATACAATATATATTATTAATAGCTCATGTATCATTGTCATTATCATAATTATTGATTTTATATAAAACTAGTAATCAAGAAGTAGAATTAAAAGTATACTTAAGTATCAAGATAAGATGAAAGAAAGATTGGAGGGAAAGAAAGTAATAAATGGAATAACCCTGAAGAAGAATGGAACGATGGCATGAGAGAGGAAAAAAGAGAGCCTAGGACATTACTCTGCATGTGCAGAGCTTAATAACAAAGGTTTGTATAACAAGACTGAATTAAATTAAAATAATTTTAATTAATTAATTGAATTAAGCTTTATATCATGAGATCTCAAATCTAGAATTAACTTTTGTAAACAAAATAAAAATGGGAAAATGGGAAAGAGTACTTTGGAGAGAGAAAACATGTTAGGAGAGAGTGCTTGACAGAATACAAAAGAGGGAGGACAGGTCAGGATTAAACACAAATGAAAATTAGAGAATTTCAGAGTTCGAGGGAACCTTGAGACCATCGAGTTCAATCTTTTTATTTCACGACTGTGAGAAGAAAACCTAGAGATGTCCTGTTGCTTTCTTTAGTCAAATTTTAAGTTTATGGCTAAGCAGGAATTAGAACCTGGACTTTCTAACACCCAATTAGTGCTTTCCCCACCAGGCACTGTGCCCCTATACCTAGAGAAAAAAATAACAATCCAAACTACTACCAAACTAATTCTAATTAATTAAATTTGTAACAAAGTAATTCTTAATAAAATTTCAGTATGGAGTTTCTTTAACAGACTGTTCACAAGTGCAATATTTATGAAGAGACATTTTCTTTAATTACATATGACAAGGAGATTGTCTCTACTTGGAAATGCTCAAGAAATAAACTTTTCAATGAAATTTCTCTTGGAGAGCATGCACATAATAAAGTCAATGACTTCAGCTAGCACTAATCAGTATTAATGCCTTCAATTGTTGCCATCAATAACTGTTACGGAGAATTGCAAAAGTTTCTTTGCCTTCTCACAGTGGAGGTGTAAGGGGAAACTGGGTCCACCTGTAGGACAGGCACTGGGCACTGCGCCAATGGCTCTGTTTCCTCCTCAGTGATCTTACTGTTAATGACTGTGTCACCCTTTGACACCACCATGCACTCAGCAGCCATCCATTAGTTCTTCAGAAGTATCGATCTATATACAACATTCTAGGTTTCAAACAAGATGTAAATGCAGTTTCCGAAGGTATCTTGAGGTGGGCCTTGGTAAAGGGTAACTTTTGAAAGGTTGCCTGAAGCCATAACAACAGGAAAAGCACAGCTTGCTTCCTTTTCTTTTCAAAGGACATGTACTTTATTATCTCAATAATAATATCCCAAAGCATCTCAAAAAGTCTGGGAGCAGAATTTCAAAATTAGCAAGCAATTTTCAGCCTAAAACTGCACAAATGAAAGCATTTCTATCTGCTCTGAACTTATTCACTCTCAGTACAGGTATGTTAAGTGAACTGAAATTAGAAGTAAAAAATAAATTCAATTAGATTTGCCTTTTCCTTTCAGGGAAAACCACCCACAAATAAAATGCTGTGAACCCAATTGTTACCCAACATGAGAAAACATTGCAATCAATTGCCTATTAAGCAAAATGATAGTGTTTGTTCTCAACAAGTGCAACATCTCATCAGAATCACTGTGCAGGCCTTACCAATATTTTCACTGTCATATTATTCTACAGCTGAATTAACCTCCTTGCACCATGGTACCAAACAGATAAGTATAAAGCATAGCCTGGTTCCATATGTGAAAATCTCCCATTATTTTATAATTACTGCTTGTACTATTAATACTGGGCAGTTATTATTGTCTCCAGTTTATAAAAGAGTAAAAAGAAGTGTAAGGGGAAGAGGCCTGTCCAAAGTATTCATGGGTCCTCTAGAGCCACTGACAGTCTGGGACAGAGCTAAGGACAGAACCCAGATGGCCCAACTACGAGCTATGAGCTATGCACCCACCCCAAAGACTGTCACACAAGGTGACTATATCCTGTGGCTTTTCACAGTCCTTAAGATTGTTAAATTAAGTAAGCAGGAAGCCATTGGCCTGAGGCTGTCTCCATACTTTGAGATCCTACCAACAAACCACAACCCAACTTAGGAGTGTAACAAACAATGGAGTTTCAGCCAATCACCTACAGCCAAGCTTCAGCCAATCACAGACAGCCAACTCATCACACCATGCCCAAATAAGGCAGATGCAGAGCTGTGTCCAATCAGGTGGTTTCTCTACTTTGCTTCCATGTTGGGCCTATAAGAGCTGGCTGCTCACACTGCTGGGCGCCATGCTCTGAACCTCTTCTGGTTCTGAGGGCTGCCCAACTCATGAATTTTTTGTTGCTCAAATAAACTCTGCTAAATTTAATTTGTTTAAAACTTTTCTTTTAATGTGATAAGTTCCAAAACCCTAAAATGACCCCCAAGGCCCTACTTGATCTGCCTGTGCCTCCTACCCCATTGTGAGCCCCTCTCCTCACCTCACCTGCACAGGTGTGAGGCTCCAACCACACATCAGGGCCACCATCTTGCCTGGAGCTCCTGCTCCTTGCTGCTTGACTCTCCTTCACCCAGAGATGTCTCTTCCTCAGAGATGCCTTCCTTTGCATCTCAGTTTTTTGCTCTCTGTATTATTACATTTTCCCTTCATAGCACTCACCGCAATACATATACATACGTGTGTTTGTGTAGTCATTTTTATATCCCTTGTATAAACACTTTAAATCTGTCTGTGTTGTGGACTACTTCACACCCAGCAAACCACCCAGCACCTGGTATGTAGTAGGTGTTCAATAAATACTTGTTGATTCTCAATGAAAATGTTAACCTGTTCTGACACTGATGACAGGAAGGGAGAAATTTAAAATAGGTCTTCCTTTTAAAGAGCTCTTTTTAATAGTTTACAGTGTTTGCCTATTTTTTTCCATTTAGATTTTAATTCTTCATGACTAGATTCCACCCAAAGATGTTTCTTTTGAAGCTGGGAGGAGGAGGAGGAGGAGAAGGAGGAGAAAGACAAGGAGAAGGAGGAGAAGGAGGAAAAGAATTCCTTGGTAATGTTTGTATTTTGTGGAATTTGAAATGGTACAGCGTCCGAAACAACTTCTGATTTCACATTGAGTTCAATCACTTCAAAGAGAAGTTAATTTATAAACATCATATCTCTCTGTTCATTCACTGAATATTTACGAGTACCAATCACTTTACTGGAAGGGAAGTTAATGCAAGAAAATAACTGACAGGAAAAAATATATTAAAATAAGTTTTCACAGTTCCTTCCCTCCTGCTTCCTCCAACTTGTCCCTTGTCCCACTTCAACTTCCAAAATGCTACACACGGTCAGTGAGAAGCCGTCTGTCTCAGGCAGCTCCATTCTCGAGTCTTTTAAAATCTGGCTTGCTAGAACAACATAAGAAAGGCAAAACATCTCTCGAGGAAAACCAAAGGAAAAACCAAGAAACACAAGGCCACTTCGGGCTGAGTCTGAGAAGGTAGAGGCGGTTTTGAAATAGGGAGACAGACACTGAAGGCATTTGCCAGGCTGTGCTGAGTGGGATTGGGGAACAGACAGGAAAAGATTTTTAAAGTTTTGTTTTTATTTATGAATTGAATACTTTTGGCCTTTTTCAAGAGACCAAGTAAAGATTTAAAATAATTTAGAATTCTACCTTGGTTTTGCATATGTGTGTCTAAGTATCCTACAGAGGTAAGAGGGCATCACAGTTGCAGACCATAATCTGATCTCCAAAATTTTCCAACTCATCTAAAACATTAACAGTTGTGGATTAGCCAATATGCTGTGGATGCTCTGTGTTCCAAGAACTGGTGGAGGAGAGCAGGGGTGAAGGGAAAGAGGAAATAGACACCCTTGAAGGGGTCCCCATACCATCGGGGAAACATGCTGAATCAAAGCAAGTAGAAAAAGGCTTGATGTATCCCCCATGATTTAATCCACTTCTCTTTAGCCTCCTGCACTTTTCATTCAAACCTAAGCAATCCACACTCAACTTCTGCCAGATTCCAGATAAGGCATGGGCTGCAAATGCCACTCGACGGAGCTGGGGAAGCCATCTAAGTGCCATGGGCCTAGCAATGGGACATTGTGCTGCAATGGTGACAAACAGCAGAGACTGGAGGAAGACGAAGACTCCTGGCAGTGCCCTGAGGGTGCCATTTCATGTTCTCCCAGGGCACAGCAACAGAAATCTGCAAAGGCAGTCCAGCTGGAGTCTGACAGAAAATACCTGAGCCTGATTAAAATTAGAACGTGGCTCTCCGGCAAGGCCCTTGTAATCCGCAGCACCAAAACTGCTAAAATATTCAGGAAGGTTAACAAGTAGGTGCCCTGAGGAGTTAATAACAGGGCTCGAAAGGCTTTCTCCAGCTACATCGCCAACTCAGAGCCAGGCCGGATTGTCAGTAATTAAAAGTCTGACTTGGTAGAAGCCTTTATAAAATGAACTGTTGATCTCTGTCAGCACCGAGGAGTAGGCATTCAACTTTCAAAACTACCAAAGGAATCCAAAGAAAAGCTAGAATTAAACAAACTGAATTTCCCTTTTTCATTCATTTATTCATTCCTTCATTCATTCATACATATCTATGTGATGCCTACTGTATGCTTAAGCCCTGTATACACAGAAAATTAATAGGCCAACTGGTTTCCTTAGTTATTGCAGTCAACCCTCAATCACCTTCTACAATTAGCCCATAAATTCTCAGTCTTAAATAACCCTCAAACCACAGTCTATTGAATTCAACACTCTTCCTCAACTGGATCTTTTTTTAAGGTCTCTCTCTTTTTTTTTTTACTTCCCTCCCCCACCCCCACCAACTGTTCGCTAAGTCTCAGGTTCTCTCTCAAGTCGCAGAGTTGGGACACAGCAAGCTCTGAGGCCTCTTGCCCTCACCCAAGGAGAAACAGCCACCTGCTCCTCCTCCTGCCCACGGTGGGACACGCAGGCCTGCACCCATTCGGCTGGGCAGGGTCAACCACCCATTGCTCACCCCGGGATCTCCGCTAGGGTGAGCCTCCCACATCGCCTGCTATGTCCAGCACTTGCTGGCATGGAGTAGACATTTAATAAATAATTGAGTTAATTAATGACATTTAAGGCACAGAGTCACTTGATTTGAGTGTTCCCTCAGACCTGATTTATGTCTTTGCCTCGCCCAAGCGAGGATTAGAGGCATGCCCTTCCCCTCTACAATGCTCACCGCATCCATTAGTTGTGAGTTTACCCCCACCAAACCCCTAATCCCTGGAGAATATTACTACTGTGTGAGCACCATAGTGTTGATCAGTCAATGCCAATTTGATGGCAAGTGCCAATTTGATGTGGAGCCCATTCTTCCGATCTTGCGATACATCACTTCAGATAATGGGCTCAAGCTCTATCCAGGAAAATATAAGAGGTGCTAGATCACCATTGTTTCTTATAATTGAGTAATATTCCATTGTATACATATACCAAATTTTAACAATCCACTCATGAATTGATGGGCATTTGGGTTGTTTCCACATCCTTGCAATAGTGAATTGTGCTGCCATAAACATTTAGGTGCAGATATCTTTATTATAGAATGTCTTTTGCTCTTTTGGGTAGATGCCTAATAGTGCTATTGCTGGATCGAATGGTATTTCTATTTTTAGCTCTCTGAGGTATTTCCAGAAGTAGGCACCGATACCAAACCAATAATCTTGGTGACTGTAAGAGTAGTAAAGAGTTTTGTGCAGGATCCCATGGAACCTAGGGCCTGAGATTCAGGTACTATCCCAAAGAGCCATACCATAAAGGGGTCTGGAGGTGTCAAAACAGCAGGATAATAATGAGGCTGACCAGATAGGGTGTCTGTCTTCCCTCTGAGTTCCCTCATGAAGGTGTTCATATGCAAATGCAACCCTACTGCCTGGCACACAGAGATTGTTGGCTACCTGTCTGTTGATTTAATTTATGAAAGCAGAAATCATAGAATATACTCTTGACAATTAACTTTCCAGTCAAGTTTTGTTTTTCAGTTAAATATTGGATATAGTAATCTTATGCATCTTCTAAGGAGTCTCTGTGTCTCTCTCTCTTTCACAAGATCCGGGAAGTTTCTTGAGGGCAGGAATATGTTTTATTCACCCGTGTATCTCCAGCAGGTAAACCAGAGCCTTGACATCACACATGCACAATAGCACCTACTATGCTGAACTATGGTAAAAAGAACTAAGAGTGGGAAGACATCTAACGCTGTTATGGTTTAATTATTTAAATAGGAGACTTGATGGAACAAAAGCTAAAGATAATATATATTATATATATGTTATGTATAATATATAATACAATATACAATAGTATATAATATTACATATACAAAAGTATTATATATTATACAGGAAATGTATAACACAATATAAGCTAACACACTATTATGTAATTTTGTATTTATTGTATAAATATACCATGAGATCCCTTTACTGAAGGAGACTTCCTCTTGAAATGAGAGGGATATACTAATATTACTTGACTTGTAAAGATGCAAAGGGTTTGGGGTGTAGTAAAGGCAGAGGAAGAGATCTGTGGAAATACCTGAACAAAAACATATAAAGGGAGCAGCCTGATTGTCCTGTTCTATTCTTGCTCACGACATGGCACTTCTTATCAGAAGGCAGAATGCGAGTTCAAAGAAATTTGCATATAAACCCATGGTAACCTTCCCAAGTTTCCTGTAGGAAGAAACGCTGGATCTTGCACAGGAGGAAAGTGCTCTCCTTTGAGATTTCAAGGACACACCTGTAAAGTAGCACATTCTCTCCTACTCTGACCGCACCACTGAGAAAGGACAGTGGCAGCGGCTGCAGCTGACACTGACACATCAATTTTCTAAAATAGTACAGGTTTTCCCAAGCTGTTCAAGTCATCCAGACGACTTCACATCTGACATGGCACCTCCTCCAATGAACAAGTACTTTTTTCTCAGGAGGAAGATCACGCACACTATGTGTAAAGTGAATTGAGGTCTCTAGAGAAAGATGCTGTGTAAATAACTGGTATTACTGTGTTCCCGTCTTGATACAGAGCTCATTTCAATCATGGTATTAGGAACAAAAGCAATGTGCTCCGTTAGTTTCAATTCACTTCTGCTGGAGCTTCAAATTCAATTATATTCTGAGATGAACATGAAATCAATTGAACAGCTGGATGTATGGTGATCTTATTTACTCAATTCTCTTTAAATTCCATACTCTCATAAAATAATCAAATCCTTTTTGTGTGGTTTAACGTTCTAGTGAATTTTGGAAGAAGAAAAAAGAATTATTTTAAGCATGCTCCCCAAAAGGATTTTAAGAATGTGGAATCTGTGTATACACATAAGTCTATACAAATCTACACACAAATACGTGTTTGTGTATTGTGTATGTGCATAAATGTATGTCAAATAAATGAAACCTAGATTATCTCTCTACTCAACAAACATATATGTTAACTAACTCATGGTAAATATATATTAGGGGTTCAATGTCTCAGATTATATAGCTATTACCTACCCCAAATGGATTTACCTTAAATTGACTAGCACTTTCTTATTTAACTTTTATACTAAAACAACTATTTTCCTATCATTACAAGGCTTTACTTTACAAATTGCTTCCCTAATATTCTATCCTAGCCTTTAATTTACGGTCAAACATTTGTACATATATGCTTGTAAAATTAGGATTATGTCAGATCGGATAGTGATAGGAAGTTATTTCTCATGGCAAAACCCAAATACGAGGGTTCCACGGGCTGTGGAAGTGTGTTAGGCAGACAGCTTATAACATCCTGGAGAGACTCTGTGGTCTGTGGGGTGAAGGTTTAAGTCAAGGACCCAACAGTAGAATAAACCCTTGGAGTTGAAAGTAGAGACATCAAGAAAATGTAACAAGGAATGAAGCAAAGAACAAGAGAAGTAACATTGCCCAAGAAAATAAGATCATGAACAAGGATCTGTTAGAATATTCTGTTCCTTTATTGGTTAACAGTATGGAGGGTGATTCCTGAAGAATATGACGAGTTTCAAAATACAGGAACTGACTTGAGGTTTTTTTTCCTATAAGCAAATCTCAGTTGAGTTCAGTTTCATTTGTTTTTAATCAAATGAAACAGGAAAATGCAAAAAAAAAACATAAAACCCTAGAAATTAGCAATATCAATGGTCTAAAATGGTAAAAGATGATTCTGGCAACTAAATCAAATGAGGTAGGAGTCAATCCTGGCAGAATTGTCATGCAGATTATTAAACGGATGATTGTTAAATGGACCATTATTAAATGGACGATTGATTAGTAAATGGATGAATGATTTCAACCTAACACACTTAGGTTATAATGATCACCAGGAACCAACATGGTTTCACGAAGAGCAGGTGGACCCAGCATCACTTCTGTTGTGTAACAGAAAAGATGGAGTCTTTCATCAGTATAGCACAGCTGGGTTTTGGTGAAGCGTGTGACCAAGTCTCTCATGACGTCATCTTGTATAAGACAGAAAGTATTGAGCCAAATGGGGGAGGAACTGAAGGAGTACAAATCTGCTAGAGGGGGTCATAATGCCCCGAAAATGTTAGCAAAGGGAGTGAGACTCTGAAAGACAGTCCCAGTGGCTACCCTATAACATTTTCCTTTCTAGTCCTATCCACAATCTTAATCATCAATTTTCATAAAAACATAAAAGATTTGTATCTCATTGTGGAAGCTACAAGTCAGGAGGACCAGCACATGCCTTGGTTAGCTCTTTCACTCCTCACCAAGCTCCTGGAAAATGGAAAAGATGAGGCCAAAGGCAAAAAAAAAAAAAAGCCAGTGGAGAAACATGGGAAAATAATGAAAATCTAATAAGCAAGATGTTGCTGTGTTTCATCTGGTTTGGTAATCTAGGATCTTGGGATAGATAATTTATAGGATATCTTATTTATTATAATAGCTAATAAACCACACAGTCTGGATGAAATGGCATGAGAATGTACCATGGCAATAAGTTCCCTACTTACAAAAAAGTCCACATAATTTCACGTTAGATGACCAGAGAGAGAGATGGGAGCCAGAATAAGGCCTGATCCTGATAGCCAGGCCTTTCTCACCAATCGAGCATATGTATGCATTGTTTCCAGTCTGAGGGTCACAATTAAGTGGGACTTTGACCAAGTGAAGCCAACCAAGGAGTGTCATGGCCACTGTCAGGAGAGAACAGAGCCCCAGCTGTGAGGAATTCTGGAAATGCCACAGATGCGCCCACTACCAGCACCTGCTAGCACAGGTACAAAATGCAGGGTCATGTACGACCTGCAGACACAGGTTGCAAAAAAAGTGGATTTGGGGCTCGTCATAAGGAAGAAATTTCCATTGACTTGAGCATTTCAAAAGTGGAATGATCTGTCTTAAGAAGTAAACTACTTGGCCCTGAAAAAGAAAAGAAATTCCCCTGTTTTTCGGTCTGACTAAACCTTCTTTATGCCTCTAAATTAAGTCCCAGAATCATCCCTTCTAGGAAGACTTACTGATCCATCCTGGCCACTGTGATTTGGACGTCTCTTCTTTTCCTTACAGCCTACTGATGCTCTGTCTATATTATTATTAGATCATTTTCACACTGCATTTTCACCACAGGTTTTCTTGACTGCCTCCCCAAATAAATTTTAATGAGCAGGAACAAAGTCTTATTCTTCTCATGTCCAGAGCACCTGGTACATTATCTGCACTTCAGGAAACTTAGTGAACATAAATGAATAAATGCAATAGGCCCAAATTTGAGCATAGTGGTTGTATAAGTAAATGCAGACAATCTAACAATTGACTGAAGGTGAGAAGGAAAGGCAAGAAAAGAAGGGAAAAATTAATGTGAAGTGTGGAAGTTGAAATCATAGGGGAGAGTGCCATTGGAGACGAGATGTTGCTGTGACCTCACCTGATGTTGAGACCTCAGGTTAGGTGATGTACAGGGTACTTTATTACTCATGATGGTATGTACTGAGCACTCTCTACATGCTGGGAACTCTACAACAACGCTAGGCAGTGGGCATTGTTGTTACCGACATTTCACAGATGAGGAAACAGTCAGAGAGGTCAAGGTGCTTGCTGACATTATATGGCTAGTAAGTCATTCCAGGATTGAAATTTCATTCTGTCTTATAAAGAACTAAAAACAGCCTCCAAAAATGCATACACCACAAAAATAAACTGAAAAAGTTACAGTAAAAGAAAAATCAAACTATGGAAAATTAAGTAAAGCCAGGAGGGACGTTGTATATGCCACAAGACGGTTACTATTAAAGTACCATGTTTTAGAGTCAAGAAAAGCCCTATGTTTTGGCTTCTGGAACTCTTCTAGTTAAACTCAGTCTGTTTCCTAGCTTATGACTTTCCAACTTTTTTGCTTGCTAACCACACCACGAGAAAGACATTTATTATAACATTACAACAAGGCAAACTGTATTGTATCCTTTTTTTTTTCTTTTTCTTTTATTTCAGCATATTATGGGGGTACAGATGTTTAGGTTACATATGTTGCCCTTGGTCCCCCCCGCCAAGTCCGTGTTTCAAATATGTCCATCCTTTTTTAACACTTGGGCTGTGACTTGCCAATTTAAAACATTTCACCACTTATTAATTATATAGTCACTGATACATTTCAACTATTCATGAATTATGCAATCTATCTGAGAGAGCTAGCTATGACTTCCAAGAGAAACATAGCACTTTTATTCATGTAGCAATGTATACTTCGTAAGATATAGTCTGTTCTTCTATAACATGATATATGTGTTCCAAAAAATCACCACATTATGCAAAATTACACAACGAAAACAAGAGGCTTATGGAGAAAAGTGGGTTGGGGGACAGAACTCAAAAGCTTTATCAGTGACACATTAGCTTTTAAAAAGATAGCAACCCAATAAAAATGGTAGCACGATTTTACACATCTAAAATGGTTAAAAACACATAAATACTGCAATAAATGTGACATTTTATTTGAAAATACCTGAAGTTTGCTTGTGGAAGTAAGTTTCAGAAGGGTTACAGTATGTGACTTTTTGTGAAGGGGTGGAAATTGGACAAGAAACTTTTAAACCAGACGTGGATGTGTGGGCTCATAACAAACGTGTTCAACTGAGGTCGCTGGTAGGAGTTTGAGGTATGTGTGTTTTATGTACTCTTATACACTGTGGCTAAGCTGGATGCAGTTTTCTGTATCGTAGTATTCACATAGTATTTCTTGCAGATGGATTCATACCTAAGCAAATTCAAAATTCGCAGTATACTCAAATTGCTTCCTAATTTATCAATTACATTAGAACAGATTTTCAGAATTGGCTGAGTTTATAAAATTATTATAATTTATAAAATATTACACATATGTCACCTTGGTTTATGCACATAAACAACTTATAAAATAGGCGTTATTATTTTAGACCTCCCCGTCACCTCAGATGAAAAACTGAGTCCAGAGTGATTCAGGGACTTTTTGATGCTAGTCAGCTAAGACCTGCTTATGCCAGGTCTCAGGTACAAATCTTCTCTCTCCAATTCCTTCATGCTTTTCCCTAAATTATTTTCCACAGATATCATTCAAGCATATTTTGTATTTCAAAATTCTTTTCTTTATCGTACACATACACCCAAAGATTTAAGTCAAAAAAATATTTATTTCAATAAAAAGAAACAAAGCAATATCCATCATAACTTTATAAATATGAAATGCTTAATTCCTTATAAAATACACATTTTGTATGTGTTTCAATAAAGAACTACATCCTCACCTTACAACTATCATACTTTTCTGGCTATGATAGTACATCTATCAATAACTACATTTATATATTTCAAGTTATATTTCTATATATTATAATTTTAATATATAACTGAATATATTTAAATTTGGTCTCTTTTGTCATTATTTCATCTATTATTGAAAATACATTTTTTAAAGTTACCATATAAAAACTAATTTATAAAGAAAATAAAGGAATAAATGTGCATATCTATAAGCCTAGACAGATGCATCATCACACATTCATTCAATCATTCATTCATTTAATAAATATTTATTTAGTGCCGACTCTAATAAGACCAGTACTAAGGACTGAGGATACAAAGTTTCACACCATCCAATAAGCACACCAAATGCTTATTTTGTGCTTGAAGTGATGCTGATTTCTCTGGACACAAAGAGGAAAAGGGGCAAGGGATAAGAACAGGAATTTCCAGGGGAGCCCAAACCTGGATTATATTTGGTTTTGTATCCATCATATCATAAAGATAATTCATGATGAGATCTCAAGACAGATGGTGGGAGCGGTGCCGCAAGTGGCCTTCATTCCCGACATTAAAGACTTCAAGGTACAGAGCGGAAGAGACATGAGGGAAAAAAGATAGCTGGGCTGGGATAGGAGTGGAAGGATGGAGCCAGGCCCAAAGAAGTGGCTCTATATTTCTCTGATTCTTGGCTATTTAGCAATCCCCCCAACCAAGATAGAAACTCCCAGAATTTGGCTTTGGGTTAGAATCGCTCTATCCCTGGGATGAGAAGCTGGTGGGGACTTTGAGGCTGCTCTGTCAATACTTCACTTCAGAAGGCATGTATTGTCTAATTTGCATAGTTCTGCATTTGTGATTTGAGCATAAGTTTGTGGAAACAGAAAAGAATAGGCTTTTCTTATACTAACAGCTAAAACAGATGGCCATGGATCCAATTTGTTTAGAATAAATTACTGCTATCATAAGTGGAATAATTTACACATATGATTTTTGTAAATCCTTCAGCTAAATCAGCTAGTCTTCAATGACATTACTTGGGTAATGACTCTCCTTAGAGAATATAATTTACTGGATACCAGGTAAACAGAAATTTGCAAACACAACTAAGCAATGATTTTGAATGTGTGATCATGTAAGGCATCCACACATTATAAAATTATAAAATTTTACAAGCAAAAATTTATTTCACTTACCATACCTCATAATATCTAAGATTCCACACATTGTAAGGTAATTATTATTTTATGATCACTAAAAAAGAGAAAAAGAATACTACCAATAAAATTGACCTAGTTATGAGTCAGAACTCTTTCATACAATATAGATGGCATTCCCATCAAAAATTCTCTCTTTGTAGGAGAGTCACAATTCTTGTATCCAGGAATTACTTCAAAGCTACTAACACCTGTTCTTTAAGTTTTGATGTTCATACTTTTTAGATTTTACTAGTAATAAAATATGTCAAGAAAAGATTTCCAAACAACAAGGAAGGCATTTTAAATGGCAATCATTATGGCTAATTTTATGTCAATTTGACTGGATGAAGGGATACCCAGATAGTCAGTAAAGCATTATTTCTGGGTATGTCTGTGAGGGTGTTTCCAGAAAGGATAGGCATTTGAATAATGGACTGAGTAGGAAAGATACACCCTCCTCAATGGGGGGGCACCATCCAATCAGCTAAGGGCCTGGATAGAACAAAAAGGCAGAGGAAAGGTGAATTTGCCCTCTCTTCTGGAGATGGGACACCCATATTTTCCTGCCTTGGACATCAGACCTCCAAGTTCTCCAGCCTTTGAACTCTAGGACTTATTCCACTGGCCACCCCAGGGTCTCAGGATTTTGGCCTCAGACTGAGAGTTACACCATTGGCTTCCCTGGTTCTGAGGCCTTCAGACTTGGACTGAACTGTTCTACCAGCTTCCCTGGTTCTCTGGCTTATAGACAGCATATTGTGGGGCTTCTCAGCCTCCATAATCATGTGATCAATTCCCCTAATAAATCCCTTCTCATATACCTATATCTCTATATCTATCTATTGATATCTATATCTATATATGTGTATATGTAGATATCCTATCGGTTCTGTCTCTCTGGAGAACCATGAACAACACGGCAACGAAACTCAGCACATGTAGTAACAGCAATGCACACGGATGACAGCTATGACCATGGTCATGTGCATGCAGACAATAATAACCAGTCCACAACTGTTGCCTGGCCTACAGAAATTGTAAGACATCATTGACTATGAGATGTGTAATACATCAAAAATGTCAAAATGTGTCTCCAGTTGCCGTCCTCTCAGTCTTATTAATATTTAAACCTACCCAATCAAGCAAAAATTTTTCTTTGTCAAGATCACAATGATCTTCACATTGCCAAACCCACTGATCAATGCTCACTCCTCAATTTGTTTGAGATTTCTGATCACTTCCTCCTCCTTGACACTTTCTTCAAGGCTTCTAAGACCCCTTGGTCTTGCGCTTGATTCTCCTCTTCACTCCAGGTCCACTCCTTGTCAATGCACATTGCCAGCTCTTCCCCACTCCCTCCACCTTCTCCTGTTGGCATGGGCAAGTCTCATCCTGGGTTCTCTTTTCTCTCTACAAGTACCCCCAATGGTGAAATGATCCATTCTCATGCCTTTTGGTACCATCTATTTATGGACCACATCCAAATCTACGTCTCCAGCCTTGACATCACTCCCAAACTCCAGACTGACACACCCAACTGCTTACTTGAGATCTTCAGTCATTGAATAGATATCTCCAACTCTGAACTCCTCATCCTCTCCCAAAATCTGTTCCACTCACCTTCACCACCTTCATTGGTAGTAATTGCATTTTTACCTCCTTCGAATCATCCAGATTCCTCTAATTCTCCTTCCTTCCACATGCAGTCTGTCTGTAAATCTTATTGGCTGTTTCTTCAAAAAAAAATCTAGAATTTCATCACTTTTCACCATCTCGTTCCTCCCACCCTGTCTGAACCACCATCATCTCTTACCTACATTACTGTCCTGGCCTCCCAGCAGGTCTCCCTACATGTGTGCTAGGGCCTTGCACACTGACAGTCTAATCTCAGTACGGCTGTTCACTGTTTAAACTGTGAACCCCATCACAGCTCTTCTGCCCACAGGAGCCACGCCAGGGCCTAGAACGCTCTTCCGCTAGAAATGCCTTGGGAAGCCTCCTTACCTCCTTGAAATCTTGAATCAAAGTCAGATTCTCAAAGAGTTGTGCCCTGACCCCTTTACTGAGTGCCACCACCACCCCTCCACACCCCACCCCAGTTCTTCAAGTCCCTTTGCACTGCTCCACTCTTCCCCACAGCATTTATCCCCTTCTAATATACTAAGCAATTCACTTCTTATTATGTTCATTGTTTATTATGTCTTCCCTACAGAATGTAAGCACCAAAAGAGTAAGGATCTTTGTCTGTTTTATTCATTGATGCAAAGAGTATCTGGAACATAGTAAGTGCTCAACAACTGTTTGTTGAGTGAATGAAGTCAGCTGGAGGGTTGTCTATATGAAGCTAGGATTCTAAGCAATGCTGAGTGAGGAGGTGATAGATACTAGGAGGTGGAGATGCAGGTTGCAGAAGCAAATGGGTTACAGTGATAAAACTGCAGTGGGGACTGACAACAGTGAGAAGGAGGAGGCATGGAACAGACTGAGACAAAACAGCAGTAGTGTCAATATAAGATGGTCCCAGGAACCCCTCGAAGACCTAAGAGCTGAACCCCCTTATACGTGGTTTGATACAGTGCCATAAATCTAGAGGAGAAACTCCTTAACGTGGTTTTTAAAAAATATCTCGGTCTACTTTGACTTTGTCTACTGGAACATGCTGCCTTCTCATAATAAAATATAATAATTGAAAACTTATCTTGAATAGGACAAAAGCTAAGAAATAGCAAATGACCTCCAAGTTTGCTATTTAAAGTCCACAAAGGCATCATTCAAGACTGTATAAAGCCACAATGGCTATGTTGTATTTTTAAAAAACGGTTACTCTGAATCAGTGTATATATATTAATAATAACAGCATCTATCTGTACTTAGAAAATTCACATGAGATACTCACATTCACATAAAATACTTGTATTCACTTAGCGTTCTTTTTAAAAGGAAAAGAATGAGACCATATTCTCTATTCTCGGATGAATAGGTTTGGAGGAAGAAAATCTCAGCACGAGCATATTGGGGGAAATAATCAAAAGCAGCATTTTGGATTGCAATAGTGATCACTGTATGTGACTCAGCACCACAGCAAAGAAAATTGCCTATGCAAAATGTTTTCCTCAACAAGAGATGAGCACATCCTATTCCAAAAAAGAACAATTCAAAATCTCTGCATCATAATTTAGTTGAAGGTGTTTAAAATAACTACACTTGAGTAGATTTTTTTTTTTTTTGCAAAGGAAAAAATCAAAGAAGAATCCCACTGAAAGGTCCTTTGATGCTTAATCAAAAAGCATCACACTAAACAGTTAAGCCCTTGATCTGTCGGACAGCTGTGAAGTAGCAGAAGCAGGTAACAAACCCAGGTCTGACTCCTTGCTCTTCCTCCCTTATAGACTTAGCAACTTTCTTAAGATGACCCAAGTTCATGTCTGCCTATCTTTATATTATACGTGCATGGAGGTTTGTGATATTTTTTAAAATATTTTTGAGGGGGGGGACATAAAATATAATCTACATTGATCAAAACTATTATATTCTACTAAAATTTATCTTGGGTGAAATAGAAGAAAAGGGCAATAGTGCTTTGGTAAATGTCTTTACTTTCAATTTTATGGGCATTGTTGAATGGATTCTGCATTTGATCATACTATAATTGTCTCTCCTGAGAACCAAGTATCTTGAAAGTGAAATTTAGGGACCTTTTCAAACATAACTCATTCTTGTCCTGCACTCTGAATTTCCCACCAGGAGTTACTCCTGTAACACAGTATTTCTGAAAATACATTCCAAGAACTCTAAGATTTTTCTCTGTCCCCCACCCCCTAAACTAAGATTTTGTGGTAAAATAAGTTTGGGAAATGCTGCATACAATATTTCCCCTCTTGAAAATATATAACTTATAATAACACATTAAGAGTTCTGTTGACAAATCTAATAAGTTTGGAAAATTTTGAAATGTATCTAATAAATTTTGAAAATTTTTCCTAATTTGTTAGATTAGTAAATAATTCTATTGGACACACTTTGGGGAAAGCTGCTCTAAATACAGTGCCTACTATCTGTCTTAAAATGTGAATGTGTTAAGTGAGAAGAGTAGTATATTAATAGGACTGTGGGAAAAAATGATAATAAGGCTGGAAAAGCTCCACAAAGGGAAGAAAACCACAGTGACATGAAGCACTGTCAAGGGAGACGACACCCAACAGGGTTCACACGATGGCACTACACATAAAACTTGGCTGCATGATCACCTGGGGGCTAGTTAAAGCATAGATCCTTGGGACCCCCTCCCAGAGATTCTGATCCAGCAGAATCGGAACACCAAGATTCACACTTCTGACAAGCCCCTGGTGACACCGACACTGCTAGTCTGCAGCCCACACTCTGAGTAGCATCACATCAGGAGGGATCCTGGCACTTCGCAACTTGGCTCCGAGTCCCTATGAAGGGACCAGCCCTACTTTTGCTTTGAGGGAGATAAAAAGCATGGGGCACATCCCTGCCTCCTGTCCTGTGTTGAAAGCCTAAATTAACTCACAAGAACGGAACCACACAATACTTTAATAAAAATGACTAACACTCACTTATGGCGTGCCAGGCACTCTTGCGAGTGCTTTACATGAGACCTCCCCGGACTTTACTAAAGTCCTATGAGGGAAGTTCCATTCTTACCCTCTTTTTTCCACAGAAGAGAATGAATTTCAGAGAGGCCATGTGATTCACCCAAGGTCTCCCAGCACTCAGACCCATACAGCATGGCTCCAGACGTGTAGACTCACCCTACACTACCTCTCTCATGGACACACACACATATATACCACTTAGTGCGAGACTAAGTGATACGGTTGATGGTGCTAATGTCACTAAAGTTTGGATGAGTTGGGGAACGAGCGGATTTAACTGAACTTGACCATCTGTGGCACCTGGCAGGGCTGAGGAAACACCTCCAGTAGACGCAGCCAGCACCACTGCTGTTGGCAGCAGGACCAAGGGCCTGGGGCAGACAGGGATTGTAGAACTTGGCCAGCACGGCCACCATGTGAGGGCCATTGCCAGAGCCAAGCCCACCTGGTCTGGAAATTGGCTACATACAGGAAAATTGAGCAAATAAATAAATATATTGATGACAATGGAAGCCAAGTTTTTCAGTGCTATCAAAGGCAGTTCAAATGTGAAAGCTCATTACACAACAATGTGAGTATACTTAACACTACTGAATCTTACTTTATGCTTAAAAATGGTTAAGATGGTTTTAAGAAATTATCAAATTGTATATGTTAAATATGTGTAGTCTGTTGTATATCAATGATACCTCAATAAAGCTGTTTTAAAAATATAGAAAGCTAAAATGAAACCTGCGGATTTGGATTGGAATTAGAGGCTCTGGTGTAAATCTGTGGTTTGTATTTATATAAATGAGTAGATATAACCATAGGTGCAGGAAGGTGTACTCACACATACACTTTCCAGCTCAGTCCACTGAGAGTGCCTGGAGGCAATGGTTGATGAACACACTGAGCACCTAGATCTTGGTCTCTAAATGCCATTCTCCACTAAAAGGATCCAGGGCTCTTTGGAAATACAGCCAATTCCAAGACTGGGGTAGGTCAAGCATAACATAAGCCTTAAGCAACCTGTGCCAGAGAAAGAAAAAGTACTCAAAGAATTATGAGGATTTCTCCATACACATGCACACTCACACAAACACACAATTATCAGCCTAAAGAGTTCCCATTTGCCAAATAACAGCAATGGATAATAACCCATTGACTAAAATAGGAATCTGTAAGTCCATGTGTGAGTGTGTGTATGTGTGTATATGTGTGTGCGTGTGTGTGTGTGTATAAATGGGGACAAGGGAAAATTCTTCCCTCCAGCAAAATGCCAACTAATAAATGCACAAGAAATGATAGAATTAGAAAATCATTCTTTGACAATCATCATAGGAATCATAGGAATAATTGACTCAAAGGAGAATCCCTAGTGGATAAAAAGAAACCAGTACATGAAAGTTGTCTAAGGAACAACATATTTACATAGTCTTAAAGATACATTTTAATTAGTTATTAATTAATATGTAAAAATGCTTATTAATTGGCTACAGTGGAGAAGTATGACAGACACCGCGTTAGCCAAGGGGTAAAAGTGAACATCAGTGACAAGAAGCGGTAGCTCACACCTGTAATCCCAGCTCTCTGGGAGGCTGAGGCAGGAGGATCGCTAGAGGCCAGAAGTTCAAGACTAGCCTGGGCAACATAGTGAGACCCTGTCTCTCAAAAAAAAAAATTTTTTTTAAAGTGAATATCACCAATAAAAGGACAATTTGACAACATGTGCCTGCTGATATGAGGCATTGAGAAAGAAATCATCTGGGGTATTCCTGCCAAAAATACCTAATTTGGATCTAATATGAGAAAGCATCAGATAAACCTAAACTGGGAGACATCGTTCAAAGTAATTTGCCTATACTCATCAAAAACATCAAGGTCAAGAGAGATAAGGAGAGGCTGAGGAACGGCTTCAGACTGAAGAAGAACAGAGAACTAAGGCAACTAAAGACACCACGTGACTCTGAATTGGATGGAAAGAAAACGGGTAAAAGATTTTTTTGGTTTGGGTTTTGGGGGGTATAAGGGACATTTTGGGGCAATGTATGCAATTTTTTTTTCTCTTTTTCTTTTATTTCAGCATATTATGGGGGTACAGATGTTTAGGTTACGTATGTTGCCCTTGGTCCCCCCCTCAAGTCCATGTTTCAAATATGTCCATCCTTCGGGTGATGCGCATTGCACTCCTTGTGTATACAAATACCCGTCCCCTCCTCCCTC
>NW_012147930.1:3860125-3894282 GCF_000956105.1 Propithecus coquereli
AAAAAAAAAAAAAAATGAAAAACGTATGCAATTTGAATGGGATCTTTGGGTTAGATGACAGCATCCTATCAATACTCATTTCCTGACTGTGATGGGCATACTCTGGTTATATAGGAGAATACTCTTGTTATTAGGAAATAAAATTTATAGAACTTAGAGGTAAGAGGGTATCATGCCTGTAGCTTTCTCTGGGGAAGGGCACAGGGAGTTCTCTCACTATTCACAACTGTTAGTGTGAAATTATTTCAAAATAAAAAGTTAACCAATTTTTAAAGTTTCAAAAGAGTGTGTTTGTAATTTTGCCTGGGGCACATCCATGCTATTATGTGACTGAATTCCATTAGTTTAGAGGTTGCCCTGATCTATCCCAAATGACTAGATTTATGGAAAAATTCCTCTGACAGAGACCTTCATTTTGCTTCTTAGATTTAGGGAGTCCTCGCATGCATGCCTTACTCCTCTCTTCCTATGGATCGGTGCAGAAAGGGCAGGAAATTAAGGGAGGTGCCCCCACCTTTGCCTTTCTGCACCAAATACACACTGAATCCCATGGACGCTTTGAGCTCTGAAGCCCCACAGCACGTGGCTTCCACCGCCCAACACCTCCTCCTTTGCCCAGTTCCAGCACCTCTGGCTTCACCTATACTCAAAAGGGGTTTTCTTCTGCCTAAGGTTTTAGCCCCTAAACAGGGAGAGGGAAGCTTTGCCTTTACAATGGAGGGAGTGACAGTAGGTGTCTTCATTCTGGTTTGTTTTTCTCTGCCAGAAAAGCTATAGCTAATTTTCTTTTCTGAAATGCCTAAATATACAAGCCAGTGTCATAGCACCTGCCTGCAGTCCCAGCTACTTCGGAGGCTGAGAGAATCCCTTAAGTTTAGGAGTCTGAGGGACCAGCTTGGGCAACACTAGGAGACCCTATCTCTTAAAACAAACAAACAAACAAAACCAACAACAAAACCTTACCAATTGCATTAGTTGTTTTTCTTTTCCATCAAAAAACCCACAGTTGAATCTCACCCAAAGCATGCATATTTGCTCTACCATTAATAACATAAGATTAGCTTCTTTCCTAGTGAAATAATAAACCTGAATATATTTGCCTCCTTGCTGAATCTGTTACGTATCACATTAGCTAAGAACACCAGCCAGCGGGATGGATGGTGCCCTTTCCAGAGAGATTCTCTCCAATAACATGGCATATTAGTCAGGGATCTTCAGAGAAACAGAACCAATAGGAGGTAGATAGATAGATATAGAGATGATTTATTTTAAGGAATTGGCTCATGTGATTACAGAGACTGAGAAGTCCCACACCAGGAACACTGATGGTGCAAGTTCCAGGCCAAGAGCAAGAAAATATCAATGTCCCAGCTCAACAGTCAGGCAGAGGGAGGATAAATTCAATCTTCCTTTTTGTTTTATTCAGGCCCTCAATGGATTGAAGGAGGCCCACCCACACTGGGAGGGCCCTCTGCCTTACTCAGCCTACTGATTCAAATGCTGACCTCTTCCAGGAACACCTTCACAGACTCACCCAGAAATCATGTCTAACCAGGCGTCTGGGCATCCCATGGCCCAGTCAAGTTGATGCATAAAATTAACCATTACATGTGGGGAAGGGAGGACTTGATAGCCATTTCTACATGACCATAAATACAGCTGCAATGACTAACTATAATTGTAAAGAGTGGGCTGGGTCTCCAAGTTATTTATGGAAAAGTTACTCATACAAAATAAAATGTAGTGCAAAACATTTTGGAAAGATGGCAGAAAAAGAGGAGTTCAAATTTCTCCCATGATAAATAAGTGAACAGAAATAACCAAACATAGTGAAAAAATTGTCCTTAGACACTTAGGAATGGCATTAGAAACTAGAAGAACTTTTGCCTTTAAAAAAAAAAAAAAAAAACCTGAAGGAATATTCTGGCACCATGAACAAAAATCACTGACAACCAGCTCATATTTCCCCTTTCTGACAATGTGTGTGGTTGGATAATAAGTGATGAAAGGCCTCCGGGGAGAGCTGGCACTCTGCCTCACCTCTGCTCTGTGGGCATTGAGGCTGCAGCAGGACACTTGATGCTTGTCTGCCTGCTCGACAGTAAGAGAACACGAAGTTTGGGAGTCAAAAACTTGAAGAGCTAAGTTGCTATAGTAACAGCAACTGTTGTGATTGACTGATATTTACTTTGCCTTTGCAGAAGAATTCAGTATTCTTACAATGGGATTTCCACAGAAGAGCAGACAGCACCCTGAGGATGCACTTTGATGAGGAAGAAAACCAATGCTTTTGCACTTGCACGCTCTAGCGAAGGTGTAGGATCATGTCGACCAGAAATCACCAGTGTGGGTGAAAGCATGACAGAGCTTGGCACCTCCAAATAATTTCCTCAAACCACTTAAGCACAGAGAATTCACAAAGCTTCTTAATTCTCCTATTGCTGCAAAAACACGTTTCCGTGGTGTGTGGGGGTGACACAGTGAAGGCCATTTGTCTCCAGCCACCTGAGGATGCAAAGCTACCAAACAGCACAGGTGTGCAGTAGCCAAAATAGCATTTAGTAAGGATGCACAGTGTGTGCACTCATTGCTGAATCACTACCTAACAGATTCTCAAACTAAAATGACATGAATTATTATTATTTTATTATACAATAATATAACATTAGCAGACATCAGCCCTACACAGGGGCTTCCAGGGCTGTTTCCCTCCGCCACAAAACTCTGCTTGGGCCACGTAGCAAAGTTAATATTCTGCTGAGATGGAAATGGAAGGAGTTCTGAAACTAGGGCCACCCCCCACTACCACCACCACCTCTGCCACCAAGCATTGCTGGAGTCCTGCTCTCTTCTATCTGGTGTTCTTTGTGTCCAAGAGACCACATTTTGGAGATCTTTGGACTTTGTGTAGAATCCTGTGACACAGAGTCCCCTCTTATATGGGGTTGAAATATCCTCAGCCTGGAGCTGGTGGCGTCAGAGAGGAAGACCAGCCAGATGCTGGGACTACTGTGGCAGAAGTTGAGAACCCATAATCACACCTGATCCAACGGGTTCTGGTGCTGTGCGCTCCCGGCGCACCTGCAGCCCTCCCCAAGCTGCGGCTCTGAGGCGGAAGGCACCTGTTCCCACCACCCCGCCTCCCCAAGCCTGGCCTGGGAAGCTGCTGTCACCTCGTTCCCACAACCATAAGTCCAGCAACCACCAGAGCGCTACCGTCACTTTGCCTCACTGCTGGGCTCAAATCTTGTCCCATCCTGAGTAAAATCCAGAGTCCTTGCCACGCCCCAAGGACTCCCATCGTCCTGCCTCCTCCGTGCTCCAGGCGGTTCCCGGACGCTCAAAAGGCCTCCCCGCAGGGCTGTCATCCGTGGCTCCTTCCCTAGCCTCTTGCAGTCTCTGCTTCAGGGACATCTTCTCTTGTCCAGAAGCCTTCCCTGGACACTCCAGTGAAGCTACCCCACTACCCACTCTCTACCGTACATGCCGACATTCTTTTGTTTTACTTTGATGTATTTGCCTTCAAAGCACTGCTGATTAAGACAACCTGACATACCATGTTTTACATATTTATTCCTCTCTGTGCCGAACGGAATCGAATTCTACTAAGAACAGGGTTTTACTTCCTTTGCCCGTGGCTCTATCTGCGGCATTCAGACCACTGCCTGGCACGTACTGCCCACTCAATAAATGTCTGTTGTCATTGAATACAGTTGTTCCCACTATCACGCAATGTATGTAACTTGGTGACGCAGATCAGAAGATATACTTTGCATCTGCATGCGATTGAGTCTGCAGGGTCTAACTTTATTAATTAATTATAGATTCTTTTGATGGATATTTGGCAATAATGGTGGGTTTTTTTAATCATCTAAGATAAAGACTAGTTATGTTGAGATTGAATTGTAGCTTTGCATTAGTAATTCATTCCACAGAGATAAATGGATGGTAGTAATTAGGAGTGACTAAGATAAGATTTAATAAGCGTCTTGATCTTTCTCAAGAATCTAATTGCTCAGATTAGTCTGTCATCTCTGAAAGCTATAAGTAATACAAACAATTTATTTATCACTCGCAGAAAGTTACAACATAGGGGATGTAATGGGACTACTAAAAATCTGACTCCTTTCATAATCTTAGTTGCTTACTGTAGGTGTATATGCATGATGTTTTTTATAAAAGGTCATTGTAATTTCTCTAGTTATCATTATAAAATTGCAGAGACTAATTTGCAGAGTATACTTTATTTTTATTATTCACATAAAGGGAATTTTTAGCAAAATTGCTATACCCTTTAGAAAGGTGAGAGAGATAGAGGGTGGGGAGGGAAAGAGAGAGAAAGAAAGAAGAGAAAGAAAGAAAGAAAGAGAAAGAAAGAAGGAAGGAAGGGAGGGAGGGAGGGAGAGAGAGAAAGAAAGAGAGAAAAGAAAAGAAAGAAAGATAGATCCAGATCCAGGATTGCTTACTCATTCAGACTCTGCTGGAGAATGAATGTAGATACCTCTGCTGTTTCCTTATTCATTATCCCCAGGAGGGGTCTACACGGCACTTGCTAAATCTCCTGAGAATGTCTCTCACACTGGTAACTGGGTCCCAGGTGATACATGAGATGGCTAAACAGGGCCAAATGATTACACAGAGCTCCCTATCTCCAAACTGTGCTTATGCAGAGTAGGCATACAATACATGCTGAAACATTATTCATTCAATTACCTATCCATTCATTTATGAACACTAACTGGCCAGGAGTCAGACATTTGAAGTCAGGGAGCATTAAAAGCTACCCATTTTCCCACCTGACAAACCAACATTTTCCATGTCTCAGAGCCCTGTCCCATCCCACCCTCCTGCCCTGGGCTTGTGCACCTGTTTTTGTAGCAGGAAACTGCCATGGACAGTCCCAGTACCCCCACTGCCTTCCCCAAAGGCAAAGATGCTGTGTTCAGCCCCCTCCTCACCACGGAGCAGTGATTCTCAAATCTAAAGAAAGAGCTTTTTCCTTTAAACTACGCATACCCAACCCTAGAGGGAAATGCCCTTCTCTCCCCCACCCCAATGGAGAGTTGCTACCTTCCTGCATTTTAAGGATAACTCTATACTTTGCTCTTATGTATAGAATGTTCCAGTGTTCTAAAGCACTGATCCTCCTGCCGAGGAGAAGGAGGAAGAGGAGGAGAGAGAAGGAGGGGAAAGAGAGTTGCTGGCATTGGTGCTTTTTCCTGGGAACTCACAGGAATGGCAACTCCAGAATCTTTCCCATAAGCTCTGCTCTCTTTTGTGAGCTCCAGAACCATGTTTCCACCTCCAGAATGGACATTTTCACCTCACCTTGGATTCAAAGTATCCAAAACCTCACCTTCCCTGCAAAAAGAAAGGAAACCATGCCTCTCACTTTCCTTTCTTTGGTAATAGATGTGCCAACTCTCGGCTTGGGAGCTGCGACACACACACTCCTTCTCTCCTTGCACACTGTTGACATTTAGTCCTGCGATAGCTCATTCCCATCCCCATGGCCAGACTTCATTCAGGACTGCACCATTGTTCACATGTATTGTCATAGCCAGTCTCCAACCCATTCCCTCTCTTCCCCACTCCACCCTCTCCAGTGCAATGCACCCACCCCACCCACATCTTCCTGATGGGTTGCTTCAATCCTGCTTTTCTGCTAATCAAGAATTTCAGTTATTGCCAGCTGCCTAAGTAACTTTCTTCACTCTTCAATATGATCCCAGTCTTACCTCCTATATATCATCTCACATATAATCATTGTATCATATATCATTATATCATATCATCTCTCTCTCTCTCTCTCTCTCTCTCATACACACACACACACACACACACAAACACACTCTTATCCCCAAAGTCTCAGCCAAATATGACTATTCCCTGAACATTTTGCTGCCTTTCTACTCCATTTCTTTGGATTCCACCCAATGTCTGGAATTGAAGTCCTTCTTACTTTCCAAAGATGCTCTCAAATGGCCCCTGAATCACATTTGGATGCGGGCCTGCTCCATTCAGCATCTTTCCCCTCTGAATCACATATTACATTTTTTGGGGTTTTTGGGTTTTTTACCTTAGTGGACTTTGTCTTCTTCATCTTTGTAACATAAGAATGTTAATACTTGATATTAAGTATTGTGTATTTGCCATAAGGGCAAAGACTAATAAGTCTTAGGCATCTTTATCTTTCCAGTTCCTAATATGCAATATCTGGCACATAGTAGGTGTTCAATTTATATTTGTTAAATTAACTTGAAAATACCTCAGTGGGAGAACTATTTATGTTAAGGTTAAAAGTAACACACTCCCAAACTGCAGCTGACACCAAACAAAAGTAGAAGGACACGGCCATGAAATATACGCTACTCAACTATGGCCATAACTTTAGTCCTCAGGCTGTTTCAGTGAATGCTTGAAATTAACTGAACTACTAAATCAGTTTCTTTAACTGGACTGAAGCCAGCTGACCTGAAAGCTCATGGCAGGAGAGAATGTTCATTCAGCTGATTAGCCTGTGCTAAAATAGAACTCTCTATTTGGTGTGATCACCCACTTGTAAATAAGCTCCTTCCAATCTCCATATAGTCATATGTCTTTGGAAAGGTTGCAAAAATAAGATCAAGAATCGTTGTCACTTTTCTCTCCACCTCCCCTCTGTCACACTTTTCAGCAATTCCTGAAGTGTTGGATTCCCTGTGAGCATTGCTGGGGTCCAGCTAAGGGGAAGTTGAGTTGGGTTTACATTTAGTTTGCATTTAGTGGAATATATTTAGGTAGTCAGTAGTCATTTGAAGTCACTAGATTATTGTTAGTTGTCCTGCTGTAAGAATGGCTTCTAGGAATATTCTTATCACCCACTCTGCCAGTTCTCCTAGTGATAAGACACGAAAACCAGGCCCAGAGATCATAGAGGACATACTTTTATGAGATACACTTGAGTGAGATGTACTGCCAGTATACCCGGCATTGGAGTATGTGAGTAATGGAAACTAAACAGGGTTTGAAATGTACAGAGCCAAAGCTAATCTGTGGGAAATGCTTCAAATCATCAGATAAGTAAAATTATAAATAGAAAATTCAATGCTCATAGATTCTAGCCACAATGGAGGCCCTCTTTTGTCAGGAATAGACTTGATAATGCAGTATATACAATTATAAATGAACCACATATTTTTATGTTTGATGAGATTGACAAAAAAATAAAATTTATTCAAACACCACATTTATAAGGCACAAACCTGTAGTAATATCATACACAAGCATGTCTGCATGTGAAGTGTTATATTTCATATACTGTAATTTATCAGAGTTGACACTTTAGTGTCATCTAGGCATCTGGTCTAGGTCAAATCTGGTGGTTCCAGATGAAAAGGCACGTGGCATTTGCCACCAACAGCAGGGAAAGAGCCTATAGTTAAAAATGTTCCAGTGACAAATGCTTACACATATTTGGAATGCTTTTGATTACGCCTTAATAAATTTTATACAACTTTTATATTTTAGATAATCAATTCTATATAATTTTTCAGAATGATTGGTCATACCGAGAATCAGATATACCAAGAAATAAATGCCTTCAATTCAAAATAAGTATTGAAGATTAGTCGTTGCTTACAAAAACTTGAAATGTCCTGACGTGTTAAAGCTTATGCAAAAAAAAAACTTGATAAAGGTTTCTCCAAATTTAATAAAATTCCTGAAACCTTTCATGACATATTCAATTACAAATTATGAAGCTGGAAGAAACTTACCTAATCTATCAATAATAATATACAAATTTTGATCAGGCATGATAGAGAAAAGCATCTCTCTATTCCTCCTATAAAAAGCAATACTGTATTATAAAATCATCATATAAAAGGCCAATCAGAATACGAGTCATAAATTGTAGGAAAAAGTGGTATATAGCTACATTAAGCAATTAATAAAAGATATTGTGTTATTTTTATGGATTGTGTGATAGGGAAACTGAGGCCAAGAAGAGTTAAGCTGCTTGCTCAAGGTCACCAATCAAAGCAAGCTCATGGCAGAGCTGGGATTCAGAGCTGCAAAAAGATAATTGTTAATCTTCCTTAGAGATAAGTTTTATTTTTCACCATTTTAGTCATTTCCACTTAAACTCTCTGAAAATTGTCTATTTTTCCTATCTTAACTGTAAGATGCAGAATCACCTGGAATGCATATGTACTGAATTCTAATAGTCCCATTTTTAAATATAAATATCATTAAGATTTATAGGGTAGCCACTTATGACTATGTAGGATAAATTATATCACATGATTATAATACTGCGGGAGTATGAATTTTCGTCGTTAATTACATTGTAGAGTGTTGGAAGCAAGCTTTCTGTACATATTTAATATGTTATCCAACTACTTTTTGCAGCACTAAAGAACCCTGGTAAATTCATTCTAATTATTCACATCCCAGGGCTATAAATAAATGCATATTTAAAATTAAATATAAACTTGCTTATCCTGGGAGAAAAAAAACTCTAATAAAATAGCACAGATGCATTTATAACAAATTTTTGAGGTAACTCAAAAGTAATTTAAAAACAGTCCAAAACAGTTCATTGTCATTTAATAAAATTCAGCTTCATCTATCTTGAACATTTAATCAAATTTTATTTTTTCATGAACTCATGTCATATAAAATTGAGGATTGATGAAAGCTAATTTGGGGTAAGATACAATATTACAGCAAAAAATGTAGGAAAGCATAAAATATTCTTGTTAGTAAAACACTAATATAAGAGCTTAAACTTCTGTAATGAATAGCATCTCAGTATTAAGTAATTTTAATGACTTTCAAGCACATGACAGAAGATAACGCACTATAAAAAAAAATATTCAAAACTACCCCGGTATTTCATCCAGAAACAGCTTCATGACCCAGCACAAAATAAACTTCCTTAAGAGTTCATAAACAAGAAGTTCATGAGCATCCTTGGCAGGATGACTCACTCAATATATTTTCCATGTGGCCAATAGGTTCAACAAATGGCTAAATAAAAAAATACTTACATAATTCAGTGAGGCACAGTTTCTTGGGAACCACTATGTTCAATTAACTTAAGACCCTATTTCTGATAGTACCCAAATATTTAGACATACAATAGGGGTTTAATGACTATATTTTATGCTTGTATTTCTAGAAATCTAATATGAATTACCCCATTTTTCCAGGCCACTAATATAACACCACTTTAAAAGATTTTATATGGCCACTTACATGTTCCAAGGTATTGTACATAACTAAATGAGCTAAAAAACAGAGCTGACCCATTCCATAGCAAAATGGTCAAGGAAAACCTCTCTTTATCTCCATTAGAGTAATAATGTACTTAAATTTTACATTTAAGATATTAAAATTTGGCCCACTTCTCCCATTAATTAAATTCTAAAGAAGCAAGAACAAAATGCTATAAAATTTGTAAGTTGGTTTTATAAATGAGAAGTAAAAATACAATTTATGATGACTCCAAAATAAAAACTAAAATGTCTCAGCCAAATAATTACATATTAACCTAATTTTTCTAATTTCAATGAATATGTAACAGGTATCCTTTCTAATAACCAATTTAGTTTAAGTGTTTATAAATTATAAACACTTTAATATCCTCAATATAATACCATTTTTTTATTTTATTGTGGTAAAAATGCTTAATATGAGGTCTCCCTCTTAATAAGTTTTTAAGTGTGTACCCATATTGTTAACTATAGGCACAATCTTGTACAACATATCTCTAGAACTTAATTATCTTGCATGACTGAAACTTTATACTCATTGAATAGCAACCCCCCATCATCCCCTCCCCTTCAAAACTGGTATAATATCCCCAAAGCCCTTTTTTACATCTGTAGGGCCTAGAAGTTAAGTAATTAGTCCAAGGATGCAATTCTGGTACCTGGAAGAAGCACTATTAATATTTAAGGATCCTAATTCTGTTCTCCCAACCACTCTATTGTCACTTTACCTGCTTGTAGAGGCAGGAAATGTGAAATACCGTACTTGAATTCAGGAATGAAGGAGTTAGATGAAAACATATTTCGGTATCTGTCTTCTCTATTTCTTGCACCATTGAACAATAAGGATAGTAGTTAATATTAGAGAGAGAAGTTGTGGATCTAAGAAGAGAGAAAAACCAGAAGAAAGAATAGCACCAAAAGCTTTGGGGGAAAGTGGTTGAAGAAAGAAATTAAAACAAATGAGGAAGGCCTTTCCTTCTGGACTCCAGATACATGTTACTTCCTATGTCTGCCACCAGCTGGTTCTCTCTCCCCTCTCCCCTCTCTCTCTCTCCCTCTCTACCTCTCTCTCCTCTCTCTCTCTTTCTCTCTATTTATCTCTCAATAAACCAGTGAATCACTGAACCAAGTAATTATTGACTATCTAGTATAAACTAAGTACTACACTTGCCTAAAGGATATGTTTATACTTCTTTTCTAACACTTTAGTTACTTAAAGAAATTAAAGTTATATGTATTTAGGAATTTATCAAAGGCCATAAAAATTAAGAATCAGTGCCAAATGGTAGGCACTCTATAAGTATTTGTTGATGTAACTGTATCAATACTGCCACTGTTTAACATCAGATTTATTACAAATTTGTTTCACACTTGCTTAAAAACACATGTTGGCTTTTTACACGAAAATACAACATCTCTATTGCTATGTAATTATATATGAAAACTTTTAAACCATAAAGTTTAATTTTGGGGTCACTAACATAATATTAATACTATTATCATACTGATAAAATATAGAGAAGAGTTAGAACTTTTTGGGACAACTACTTCTAGCCATAAAAGAGTCAGACCTTGTATTTTGTTAAAATGAATGTTGATGATATGAAGGCCTTTGAGAAGGTTGTACAGTTATCTCTTGTGAGATTATCAGAAAGAAGTTATGCATACCTAATTGATGCAATAGCTGGATACTGATAAACTTCAGATTTCTGATAAATACTGAACAAAAGCATTCTTTTTTATTTTAACCATTATGCTTATCAGAAGAACTAATGGTAAAAGTAAAGAACACAAACTAAATGTTTAAGTTGAGTCTGTATAAAGAGACATTTAACACATGGTAGAGATTTGGACTTTTATTACTGTAATAGATACTGGATTTTGTCTGTAGGATGTAACTTCCCTTGAATTTCTTAAAACACATATTCTTGTAATCTATATCTTATATAAATTCTTCAGAGAATAGAAAAAATGGGACCATTTCCCAACTCATTATATGAAAACCCCTTAATCTTGCTACCAAAACCTGACCATTACATGACATTACAAGAACATTACAAGACAGAAAAATTATAGTTCTATCTCACTCATGAATAATTTTAAATCCTAAACAAAGTATTTGCAAATTGAATCTAGCAGTTCAAAGAGCTGATTCATCAAGATCAAATTGGATTTATTTTCAGAATTAATAGATCGAATCAACATTTGAAAACCAATTCACTAACAGAACAAAATAAAAACTAATACAGATCTCAATACATGCAAAAATGTTATAAAATACTGATTTGTGATTTTAAAATAGTAATAATATCACCTCTTAGAAAACTAGGTGAGACATTGAATATACAAATGGGCAACAGCCAGATCAAAAACAGAACTTTGACCCACAACCTGCAGCAACTTGCCCAGGAAATCAATCCTTTGTCTATAATAAACAGCCCAGAAAGCTAGCAGCAAGATTACTATACAAGAAATCTTAAGACATTATTGAGAGAAATTTAAAAAATCAAAATAAATATTCTTGAACAATTAAACTTAATATAGTAAAAATGAGAATTCTCCCCAAATTACCTACAGAATCAATGCAATTAAAAATCTCAATAGATTTTTCTGTGGACATTGACAGGCTGATTCTAAATTTTATAGAGTAAAAAATGAAACGAAGATTAAGGAAGACACACTTGAAAAAGAACATCAAGGTGGGTCTACCATATATAAAAGTTTGATATAAAGCTATAGTAATTAAGATAATATGGTATTGCTACACATTTAGGCAAATGAACAAATAGAACAGAATGTAGATTTCAGAAACACCTTCATACACAGAGACTAAGCTGGTGCTGCAGAGCAGAGGGGAGAAAGTTCTTTCAATAAACAGCCCTTAGGGCCGGGCGTGGTGGCTCACACCTGTAATTCTATCTATCACTCTGGGAGGCCGAGGCCGGAGGATCATTTGAGCTCAGGAGTTCGAGACCAGCCTGAACAAGAGTGAGACCCATCTCTACTAAAAATAGAAAAATTAGCCACGCGTTGTGGCATGCGCCTGTAGTCCCAGCTACCTGGGAGGCTGAGGCAGGAGGATCCCTTGAGCCCAGGAGTTTGAGGTTGCTGTGAGCTATCATGACACCACTGCATTCTACCCAGGGCGACAGAGTGAGGCTCTGTCTCAAAATAAATAAATAAATAAATAGCCCTTAGTCGAATATATAACCATATAGGAAAACAAAACAAAACTTTATCTCTATCTCACACCACTTATAAAAATCACTTTAAGTAGGTTTTAAATCTAAATGTGAAATGCAAAACAAAGCTTCTAGAACATAACAAAGATTAGTATCTTCCTAATCTTGCTATAGGGAAGAATTAAACAAGACACAAAATAAAAAATTTTTAAATTAGACCCCATTAAAATTAATTAAGATCTTCTATTTATGAAAAAAAAAATGGCACTACCATAAAAATGAAAAGACAAGCCATGGAGTGGGAAGAAATGTACACAACACACCCAACTGACAATAGAATAGAATCCAAAATATACTAAGAACTCTTAAAAATCAAGAGGAAGAAGACAGACAACCCAACAGAAAAAATGGGCAAGACAATCAATGAATAGGCACTTCACAATTGAGAATATCCAAAAGGCCATAAAAACATTAAAAGGTAGTCAACCTCATTAGTAATCAGTGAAACAAATACAAAAACCACAAAAAGATACTCACTCTACACCCGTGAGAATGGCTATAATGAAAAAGAAAAAGACAATGAAAAGACATTGACAAGTACGTGAACATTGGAAACTCATGTGCTGGATGGTAAATTTGTGCAACCCCTCTGAACACACGCCCACTCACAGAAATATACAGGTGCATAAGAGACAAGCACAAGAAGCTTCATGATAGCACCGGGTTTAATAATCCCAAATTAGAAACAACCCAAATCATCGACAGTAGAATAAAGAGATAAATTGCATACAGCAATGAAATCTAATTAACTGCAGCTACATACAACATGATGAATCTTACAAATATATTTTTCAGAGAAAGAAGGTGGATTCAGGAATGTATATATATGATTCAATTTATATAAAATTCAAAAATAGGGGAAGAAGTCAGGATGGTAGCCACCTCTGAGAAGGAAGAAGGTGCTGATGGAGAACTGGCAGAAGATGTGGGTAAGGGGGCTAAGATGCTAGCCGTGTCTAGCTCTTAACAGCTGGGGTAATTCTGTGAGCATGTTCTCTATGATAATTTATTAAGCTGTACGTTTTGTATTGTGCATTTTTGGTATGGGTATTCTATGTCAATTAAAGGAGCTTTGAAAAAGGACACCTACTGCATGCCCTTTGTTCTTCATTTTCCTCCCCCCTACACCCCAAAATGCTTAAGAGAGAGCTGGTGACTCCGTTACCATGCTGGACCAGGAGCACAAGCTCTCAGCATCACACCCATGAGGTAGAAAGAGCCAAGGTCCCTAAGTCCAACATCCTTTCCCCAGACTGCCTGAATCCAGGTTTTTATGTGAGAAAGTAATAAACCTTTACCTGGTATAAGACACTGAAGTTTTGGTCAGTGGAATACAAATGCTGTCCTACCTGATACAAAGAGCCAGGCCCCAAATCTCAAGTTCACACCCTTCCATTCCAAAATCCTTCCCATGACCTCTCACTGAGTCTTACACAATTATGGACGAACCGTTCTAGAAATTTCATGTCAAAGAAAAAGCAATCAAATCCATTTGTGTAAAAATGAATATTGGGGCACTGCCAAAAAACTTTAATTAGAAACTTTCTGCTTTGTTACACCTTAAAAATCAAACAGTGTTTTATGATATTGATTTTTCTCTTTTTCAGCTATGGCAGCTGTTGCTTTGTAAAATTAGAATGCAACCTTTTCCTCCTTCCCATGTGATTCACTCACTCTACTGTGTTAATACTTGGCAAATGATTTTTCCTGAATATGCAGATATTTCTAAGCACTTTGCTTGGTTTTTCCCATGACAATTTCAGCATATACTTGATGTCATTGGGAATATTTTACATGGAAATGAAGAGAGGGAACAGAAGGAAATGTCATGGAAAGTTGTGATTCACTAGCTTAAAAAGCCATTTCCTTGGCAAGGGGTCACTCAAAATGTTTCACAGAGAGATATTTATGGTCACATAATCAAACAAAATAAAGCAGAAATTCAGTGCAAGAGCTGTCCACTGGGTTAAGCAGCCCAGAGATGAGCCCTTTACTGGAGATATTAGAGCTCAGGCAGGCCTGGTAGAGAAATTCACAAGTCATTTTCTAGCATTGAGTTTTCTCATTTTCAGCTAACTTTTGAGTTTGTTGGTTTCAACTCTAGGTTGTCAGAATCTAATCCAAATATTTTTCACATCCTCCTTTAATATCTGAGTTTTTCAGGGCAGGGTTCTCTGTCCTTCACCCACTTTGGCCCTACCTACCTTCACTCCCATTAGGAAGGAGACCCCTTAGTGTGACTGTCTCAGAGGTGCAATGAGAAGGTGCCATACGCTGAATGTTTGCGTCCCCCCAAAATTCACCTGTTAAAGCTCAAACTCCCAGTGCGGTGGTATTTGAAGGTGAGGCTTTTGAGAGGTACATATGTTTAATGAGGTCTGAAAGTGGAGCCCCCATTATGGTATTAGTGTCCTTATAACAAAAAGAAGAGAAACTAGAGCTCATTCTCTCTCACGAGCACATGAGGACACAGCAAGAAGGTGGCCATCTACAAGCCAGGAAGAAAGCCCTCACCAAGAACCAAATCTGTTGGTGCCTTGATCTTGTAATTCAGCCTCCAGATCTGTGAGAAATACATTTTTGCTATTTAAGCCACCCAGTCCTTGCTGTTTTGTTAATAGCGGACTAAGACACAGAAGATTAATATTAGCTTGAGAGGGGATGAAGATCTGAAGATGTAAAGATTCAAGGAAAACAGGACTTGCCCACAAGGGGCAAGATAAAGCCAGTACCCTAGAGAGGACACAGGAGCTAGAAAGTATGGGAAGAAGAGAACAAAAAGTAAGAGGGAAGGGATGGAAGCATGTCTGAGACAGGTGCTGCAGGAATGAGGAGATGGCCCAATGTGTTCTCCACCATCTCTGACCTCTGTGGTGTGTTCACACTCCACTCCAGGTGAAGCTGGACTCTTTCTCATGATGGCTACACCTTTCATGACTTCATAAATTTTCTGAATTTATTTTCTGAAAATAAAAGGTGGGCTAATGCCTCTAGAATGTTTCATATAGTATCTTGACACACGGTACTTCCCAGTAAATGGAAGCACCTGATAGTCCCAAAACAGGATTCTACAACAACTTTTTCTGGCTAAGTTTGGATTCAAATTTTGGGAGGGTAGACAAAAACTTTACACACTGCCCCTAATATATGTTTGTATCTGTTGATATACGAGGTCTGTCCAGAAAGCATCCAGCCATTGTTAATATAGCAAGAACAGTTTGCATGACATTGATGTAAGCTGGCACCCAAGAAGAGTGGACTGGAATGCACATGCGTGAACAATGATGCCCTCACTGTACTAGTCAGTGGGGCGCTAGATGCCGCTGAGTGAGCATGTGTACTGCGTGGTCATAGCATTCAAATTGACTGAGCGAGTAGAGCAACAAATCTGCATCAAATTTTGCGTTAAGCTTGAACATTCCTCTGCAGAAACTATTTGGATGATTCAGAAGGCTTTCAGGGACGACGCAATGAGAGCAGCACAAATAAAAATATGGCTTTACAAACGCTTCAAAGATTGTCAAGAATCTGTTAAAAACGATTCACATTCTGGAAGGCTGGCAACAAGCAGAACACCTGAGAATGTTGAACGTGTATGGGTCAGGTTAAGAGACACTGGGAGAACTGTGAAGTTCCAAGGTGCCTACTTTGAAGGGGACTGAGGCATCATTGTCCTATGTATAATGTTTCTTGTATCTTGTATCTTCTTCAATAAATGTCTCTATTTTTCATATTACATGGTTGGACACTTCCCAGACAGACCTTGTATATGGCAGCTTTTTTATATATCCAGGTAAGAAGAATCCTGCATAGGTTTCTCATGTTTTTCCATCCAACAATTCCAATAATTTTTAGAGTTGAAGTATGAATAAAAAGAGCAATAAATTTATCAGATTGGCCCTAATGGGTCAATGTTGAAAAAATGGCACATAGAACATACAGAGTTTGAGCACTAATGTCCTAAACAATTTAAGCTAGAAAGCAAGGGGCAGAAAGGAAATTTCATTTAATAATTTAGTTTGGCACGAGGCTTACACAATCGACACATTCCTGCAGATAAACGGTGCAAAAGCAGATCTATCCATCTACATGTGTGTTCTCCCTCTGCTGTATTTGTGGAAGGAGTGTGTGCTTTTTCCCATCTGAAAATCATGTTTTAGGAGTCTCACAAACCACAGAATTCCTTTGAGCAAGTATCTGACTACTTCCTAATGTCTGGAACGTTGGGCATGGCCAAATAAATAGATTGAAAGGAACCCTAACTCTGTCCCCAACTTTAATTTTCTGTGGGAACACTGATTGGCTTTTTCCAATATTCTTATGCCTCTTCAGGAAATGTCTCTGCTGAAAAATCTTTTCAAGGAGAGTTCTAAGAAAGAAACTCCCTCTCTTTCCCTGACTCCTCACAATCATTCATCACATCAGGGGCTGAAGTAAAGGATGTTTCAAGCCACCGAGAAGGCTCTACCAGGTGTGAGGTGACTCTTCTCACCTCAGCGACTCCCTGCCTCATTCCCTGCACATTCCAGAGAGAAAAGATTGCCCTTCTCAATGGAGAATATACCCATAACACACAATCACAGGAGAAAAGACATGACTTCAATCTCTGTCAAAAAACAATGAATGCATTAGTCTCCTCTGAGGGGAAAGTCGATAAAATTCTAGGAAAAGGCCATGGAACCCATAACCACCTGTCAGGCCAAATGCCCCAGAGAGACGAGGCTGCTGTACAGAATCGCCAGCTGCTACTGGTTTTCAACTGGATAACCTCTTGGAGGACTGAATTGTTTGAGAAGCTGTAAGGTTTAGTAGTTAGGTTCCCAGGGCTCAAATCCAAAGTCTGTCACTCTTTTTCTTGGGCCATTTATTTAACCTTTCTATGACCCGGTTTCTCCTTCTGACAAAGGACCAACACCCGAGGTTACGAGTGAATACTGGAAAGCATCTCTGAGTCCCCAGGACGTGAAAAGTGCTATTATGACCAGTTCTCATTCTATTCTGCTTCCTTACAACACCTTCCTCCTGATGCCAGTTCTCTGCCTCCACCATCAGAGCTCTAGACTCCCGGATGCATGAACACAAGCTTCTGAGCCAGTGGCCACTGCTCCCAACTCCAGTTCTGCAGTCAGGGTAACTCTTAAATTTGCTCTGGAGACACCAGGGGCGTATTCTGACTTCGACTCCAACTCAGCCAAATCCTGCTGTCCCATTACCAGAATCGATGCTTAATCCAATCTTCTCTTCTCCCCAGGCTTTGCTTGAACATTTCTTTCTTTCCTCTACTGTATAAAATCTAAAGCTCTTTCAGGTATTGCTATGGTTTGAATTTATGCATCGCTCCAAAATTCATGTTAGAACTTAGACCTCACAGTGATGATGTTAAGAGGTGGGTCTCATTGAGAAGTCATTAAGTCAGGAGGGCTTCTCCTTCATGAGTGGCATCAATGCCCTCATAAAAGAGGACTCAGAGAGCCACCTGGCCTTGCTGTCTCTCCTGCCATGAGTGGACACAGCATTTGTCCCCGTTTGTCCCCTTCTGTCACGTGAGAACGCAGCCAGAAGGGCCTCATCAGACACCAAATGTGCTGGCAACTTGATCTTGGACTTGCAAGCCTCCAGAACTGTGAGAAATAAATTCTATTGTTTATAAATTACCCAGTCTATGGCACTTTGTTACAGCAGCCCAAACGAACTGTGACAAGTACATATTTTCATCTTTGAGGGTTCAAATGTCAGTCCACTTAGGCATCGGAAGAGGGCCCAGTCCAAAATGGAAAGGCAGGATCTCTTCAGAAAGCAGGGAAAATATTTTTTTTTATTTCCTATTTAATGTCATTCTCCTGGAGTGAGCACAGACCCTCACAGGTACCCAGGTGCACCTGGAGTGCCACCCCACCTGACCACAACCTCCCAGACCTCGGCCTGAGGGTGGCAGCAGGTGCCAGGTGGGCAGCAGGGTGGGCAGCTGAGGACTCGCCCTGAGGGAGGCAGGACAGTGTGCCCGAGGCATGCTCCACTGCACTATCAGAGGTCACCAACAAAATGTAAAGTCAAGGAACAAATGAAGAATTCCAAGAGGGTGACCACAGAGCATTAAACCAAACCAAAGGGCATAGATCATATACCCCAGAAGCTGGACCTGATGGGACACTTGATTTAGTTAATCTCTTTAGAAAGGGATCCCTAGTTTCATAGGTAACATAACTCCATTATTTGAGGCTTGTAGTGATTAGACAGTCACCTCTCCTGGCTACTCCCAAACTGCCACCTGCGTGAGAAAGGATGGGTGCCGAGACACAGGAAAGGTCTTCACACCTCAAACACAGAGCATCTTGTCTTGACTGGCCCCTATTCCAAGAAAATGGACTTTTGTCACTGATTGAGAAAACAAAAAGACTGATCCCCATGGTCAAAATGCCAACACGGCATGCCCCAGCTAGAAAACAGAGTTATAACCACATGCAGCCATACAGATTTCCAGAGAAATTAATGCACAAGGACTCATCAGTTAATGATCATACAGTCCTCAGATTTTTCATCTGCAAAGCAAAGATAATAAGAAAATCCACCTCATAGGGTGGCCGTGAGGATTAAATAATGTAGAGCTGAGCACAGAGTCTCGCATAAAGTAAGCACCCGATGAACAATAGCTAGTGCGGTTGTTGTTATTGTGTGAAAAGATAATATTTGCTTACAAGGACATGGAGGAAGAACCTGAAATCTCACACAGACTAGATCAGAACACAATGCACGGAAAGGGTCCCGACAGGATGCTGTTCCATCTAGCACCTGGGTGGGTCAGCAAAGGAGGGAATTCCTGTGGATTTGGTAAATGTGACAATAGTTCTGTGGTTATCAACATCCTTATTTGGGGGGAATCATTCTGAACATATTTAAGAATGAAGTATCATGATATCTAGAATTTACTGTCTAGCAAAAATTATAGAGATAAAGCAAATATTGCAAAATGTGAACAACCAGAGACTCCGGGTGGCGCATGTATGAGTATTCATTGTATTGTTCATTATATATTTCTGTGGTTTTGAAAATGCTCATAACTGGAGAGCATTGTCAGCACACACCACATGCCTTTATAATTTGCTGAGTGTCACCAGGTACAGGATACAATAGACAATGTTCATCACAGAGTACAAGTTCATCCATCCTAAGAACCAGGGTTAAAAATCCCCCGCAGGGCATTTTTTTTACACACTGCTACCTGGACCAGAGGGTCCTACTGATCCAGGGCTCACACTGGATGACTCGGTAGGTATCTGCCCTCAGCCCCAAGAGCCTCCCGCCCAGCTGTGCTGCGCGCCTATACCTGAGGGAGAAGCTCATGGAAAGACCTTGCAATGTGGAATTGAACAGAGTTAGATTCCTCTCCAGCTTCCCCACTTTCTAAGCAAATCTGAGCAAATTCTTAATTGTTATGAGTCTCAGCACTGTCATCCACACATTTGGAAATGGATTTGCAGATTTTGGCAGAGTCGTTTTTAGGTAGTTCAATTCCGACTTTGATTACTGCCTTGCATGAGTAACTCTTAATTCTACATATTTTGTTCTGATTCATCACTAAATGTGTATATCCTAATGTCTGCAGAGCACTTGGATGCTATCCTGACATGTGAAACAACGTATATCTAAATCCCTCAAATGAGAACATCTTTCAAATTTTATATTACTGAACATGGCCACATACTTTATAGACCTCATTCACCCCTTCCAAGTTCCCTAAATTTAAAACTTGGGGATTCCAATCCCCTGCTTCCTCTTTCACCAGTCAGCCACAAGACCTTTTGGCTCTTCTCCCAGAGGTGCTTGTGAATTCCCACTCAGGGCCCTGGCTTATCGTGTTTGCCCCCTAAAATGTGTGTATCCCCTCCTTCCTTCCAACGTCAAATGATCCCACAACACTGAACGCTGCAGCATTGCAGGCAATGCAACATCAGCAGGCAACAAGAAGTAGTGAGAACAAAGATTGGGGCATGACAATCAAGTGTTAAAATTCTGGCTTTTTCTCTAAGTAGCTAAATTACATCACCTTGCTGAGACTCAGTTATATTACCTGTTAACTGGGCAGAATCCTATCTGCATGTCTGCAGAGGACAAAGAGACCCAGTTTTTACAAAGTTCCTGGTGAAAAATAAATCCTGTATACGTCAGAAGAGAGAGAGAAGGGTAAGAGCAGAGTACAGCCACCAGGGCACAGAGCCCAGCCTCCCCTGCCTGTCCAGCACAGGCAAGCCCTTGCAAGTGTGCGCCTTGTTACAGACTGCTGCTCCAACAGCCTCACCTCTGGATAGAGATATTGGAGTAGCTCATGGACTTGAACTGCACTCTGGCCAAAAATGCTATATAAAGATTAAGTATGTGACAAAAATTTGTAGCAACATCAGCTAATTGCAAAGTTGAGGAAAAGAAAGTAATTAAAGTTAGAGATGAGCCAGCAAGTAATTCACTTAATTGTAAGCACAGAACATTCTCTAATCTGTAATCCTCTTTTCCTCTGAGGGGGGAAGAAAAAAGGTATGCAGAACGCTTGAATACCTGTGCCAGGTTCCAGGTGTGATTTCCTGGGGTTGATACAGGCTGCCCATTTCACCTGCCACAAAGTAGATCAAAGCAATATTGTTTAGGGTATTTTCTCCGTGCTTTTGTTTTTAATTGTTTCCCCCCTTAAGAGAGTCTTTCCTCCACTGAACTTGGTTTAAAAAGAAAATGGGTAATGGATATTTCATAGACAGGTAATCAACAGTCACGTCTTATGATCCAAGGTAACAAATACATGGCAGAGACACTACCATCTGAAATTCACAATCCTTCCAGAAGACCGCCAGCATGTACCTTCAGAAGTACATTTGACAAGGAGAGAGAAGCAGCTGGAGAAAGAAAACTCCTATTATAGATGGTCTCTATGTGTCTGTGGGTCTATTTTTCTGTTGCTTTGTGTTTTGTTGTTTTTATCCTGTATGTTTCTAGTGGTGTCAAATCAAACAAAATCAATGTCATTTCAGCAAAACAGCTTCTAACGCACACCTCACTCCTCCCTCCTGGCTGAGCTGGAGGCCTCGCCAGCTGCCCTGCACACCTCTTGAGCCTCGTGTCGAGAGTCAAGGGACGCTCATGTGAAGATACCGCTAATGGGTCCGGTTCCCCGGGTGGGAGAAAAACTACAGCAGTGTTTACCCACTGTGGTGGTCACTGTCCAGAAACCAGCCTCAAATCCAACTAAACTATGTGCTATGGGCTGGACTGTACCCCCGCTAAAAAAAGTCCTTAGCCCCAGTACCTCAGAATGTGCCTTTATATGGAAATACAGCTGTCACAGATGTAATCAGTTAAGTTGAGGTCATCCTAGAGTAGGGTGGGTCCCTTAATCCAATATGCCTGGTGTCTTCATAGGAAGACGGCCACATAGAGACAGACATGCATAGGTACTACACCATGTGACAACAAAAGCAGAGATCAGGGTGATGCTTCCACAGGCCAAGGAACACCAAAGATTGACAGCAAACTGTCCAGAGCTAGGAGAAGCATGGAACAGATTCTCCCTCACAGCTCTCAGAAGGAACCATCCCTGCCAACACCTTGATCTTGGACTTCTAGCCTCCAGAGCTGTGAGACAGCAAATTTCTGTTGCTTAAGTCACCCAGTTTGTGGTACTTTGTTGTGGCAGCCCTAGAAAACTACTACACCGCACTTATTATCTTAGTGTGACACAGAGGAGCTTCCATATTGGAGTGCACGTGCTCCAGCCATGCCGAGGCTGCCCCGGAGTGTTGGAAAGGACACTGGCCCCTGAGTGTGATGCCAGCTGTGTGACCTTGAGCTCAGTACCCTCCTCCATAAAATAGAGTTGGTATTAGCTGCTGAGTTGACATCATGTGATTATCAAGAGAACCAAATGAAACAATAGAGGAAGGTGCTTTGGAATCCAACAAGCTAAGCAAATACAGTGTATGGTGTTATTAGTATCATATTATATGTCTATAGTGCTAACTGGCCCTGTTGTGATGTCAGCATGCAATGATTTGCCAAAGAAAAACTGCTGTATTTTTTATTTTATGCATTAATTCATTTATTTATTTATTGAACAAATATTCATTTAGGTCCTACAGTGAGCTTTTTAGGCACTGGGATTACTGAAAAGTCATTGCCCCAACTCTTTAGAGGCCTTATATTTGAAGTGGACAAACATCTTCAGCCATATCTCTGAAGACGAATCCCGACTACTAAGGTCAATAAGACACAGGACACCAGGCCAGGCTGAAAGCAAAGAGAACACAGGTAAATCTCAGGAACACACTGACGGTGACTGGTTGATTGGGTGGATGTGAGAAGCTCACAGGTGTCACTGATATTCTTGACTGTGAAAAAAGAGAATCCAGACAATTTGAATAACTATAAATGTGATTGTCTTGTGTTAAACCTCTCTGTTAGCTAGGAAATCTCAGCCTCTCAGGAATAGGTAAGGCGGAGACAAAAATTCTAAGCAGTTAGAATAACCACCTGCTGTCTCTAAGTCTCAAGAGACAGGAGGAGATTATTTGTCTGAAGTTTGCACACTGGAAACAAGACCATTGTAAAGTTGTGAGAGAGATTCTCTCTGTCCTCAGCCTTTGGTGAAGCACCCAAAGTTAGAGAAACAAACGTCAGACACACACAAATACCTCGAATGAAAAGTCAAGTCCACTAATGATTCTGCCAAATTCCACACGTGCACATCTCCTAAATGTCAACTAATATAAAATAGAAACTATGCGAGGAATTTTTAAAGGACAGTTGCATGGCTATGAGTAACTGGCATGGGGTATTTGACCAAGGGAGATTAGTGGACTTCTCTGAGGAAGAGGCTGGAACCCAGACAGGAAGGATGAGTAAGAGTTAAGTAGAAAACAGGATGAGGGCTCCAGATAACGGGGATGGAGTGTGGAAAGGACCATGGAGAGGGCGGGGACTAGGAGAAGCCAACATGGCTACAGAAGCAAGAAAGAGTGACAGAGCATGTCAGGGGAGAAAAATGATAAAATATGATTCTCAGACACAAAATGTAACCAAAATGTTTGTACCCCTCATAATATCCTGAAATAAAAAAATATATATATTGGAATAAAATATAAATCTCAAAAAAAATATGATTCTCTGCCAGATTTCCTCCGCAATGTTTTGTGGCTAGAACAGTGTCATACGGATAAGATATGAAGGCTGTACGTTCTCTATTGTCCTCTCAGAGTGGCATCCACATCATAGTTAAAATTACAACACTCTTCCTAAGAAATGTACTTCCTTAGGCAACATTTCTTTCCAACTAAAATTTACAAAATGTAACGGAATATCTAATGACTGCCCTGGTTCCCTGCAGTCTGAATGTCTACATCACAGCTTCCGACTATGCTGGGAAGTGCATATCAGGTTTCATAAAACTGTTGAATGGGTACATACATGAGAAGCTGTAAACGATGTACACGTATACACACACACATTCAACCATATTTGAAGATAAATTTTGGAGTGTTCAATGTCCAAGAAAACAATTATTTTCCAAACAATATTCAGACAAATGTGTTTTCAGTCTTTCAATACCTTACAAAATAATGATTCAAGAGCTAATTTTTTTCAACTTTAAAAATATCCTAGGCGTTTCTATGTCCCATTAACAATAACAATGGAGGAAAAATATAAATAAAATAACAAGGATATTACCTCTTTTTAAATAACAGATATTTTCTTTCAAATGGTAATGACATCTTAACTTTAGCAGAACTCTACAGACGCTCCTGATATGAGTCCGTTGTTCTTAACATTATGGCACGGCTGTCAAACCCAACCCAGTCAGAGCAGATCTATCCCCTGACTTCTCTTGAAGATGACAAAATGAAGAGGAAACTAGAGAACATTAAATCCCTCTGGAGATAAGGGATCAGGAACAAGCAGCAAGACAAAAAGGATCAATCCTTAACAAGCTGGATCTTCACTGGAAACTTGCTGAGTTTCCACTTGCAAGTAATTTCTGTGCACATAGACCCACAACCAGTCTGGGCGATTTTCAGGTCCCACACCTGAAGAAATCGCTCATCTATTACCAGAATCTGTTTTTGAGTAATCTGTAAAACATGCAAATGAAATTGATCATTATGTGCCTATGCAGAATGTTCCAACTTACTGGGCACATCTATATTTTAATAATAAAAGAATTATAATTATTTGATAAAGACAGGCTCTACACACCTCTTGGCCTGAATATCATGGGCATATCGGAAAAAGCAAGTGCATTGTAGTACTGTTCCCTCTTCACGTCACCTTTAACATGAACACTTCCGTTTCTGTTGGAATCTTAGGTGAGTATGCCGCCTTTTTTTTTTTTTTAACCATGCAAACTAAAAATAGGATTCAGCTAGATAAAGTAATAACGACCTGGATCAGATAGCTCAGCATAATAATTAAGGCCCATGGATTTAGACTGAATATGTGGAAGATTCACATTTCAACGAAAATGTGAATTAACACAAGATCGTTTAATTGACGACGGAAAACATTAGGAGTAGTTAAGGAATATTGAGTTCCACAGGTAACGGCAATGTGAAAACCAGAAACAGAAATCGAGGAGAAGAGGGCAAGGCTGGAGGTGTCGGATTCATTCTAGCGGAATATTGTGATGAAGAGCAATTCCCTTGCATAATTTAGTGCTTTTTGTCAGTTAAAAATGATAACATTCTGTATTCTTGGCTGTAACTTACTTCCTAAGCAGTGATAAATAGGGTACAATCATGAGCACTCTCCAAACAGTTCTATTTCATTCCACCTATTTAGGACTGAAGACAATGGTTGATGGGAACCTATGATGAAAAACACAAACGATAGGATCTGAGAGCATTAAGGTTTTTGTGGACCACTAAGCCTGTCAGATTCAACCCCCTGGATTTCCAGATGAATTAACCGGGACCCAGAGGAGGGAGGGAACGAGAGAACCAGGAATACAGACTCTAACCTACCGAATTTCCAGCTCATGGTGGTTCAGCTTCACTCCTCCAGCTCTGGAGGAAGGAAGAGCAACAGCAAGGAAAATATATCATGTAATGAAAATCACCAACAGTTACTCGTTTTCCTGCCTTCCCTCTGGCTTCACCATGATCACTCTCCACAGAGCAGCCAGAGAGCATGTTTAAATATAAGTCAGGTCCCCTCTGAGCCCCGCTTGGAACCCTTGGCTGGCTCCACTAGCATTACACCAATGGGTCTTAATTTGGGGCCAGGGGCCCATGAGATTAGATGCAAAACAGCTCATCTCCATTATGTATGAAATTCAGCATTTCCTTCAATTATGAATACAGGCAGTAAAGCAAATAGTTTTAGCAGTACCTATGACTCATGCACTAATCTACATCACAAGTATTTAGAAACACTGCAGTTGCCACTGATATCTTAAAATGATGTTTACCCTATGTCCATCTAAAATTATAGCAGCTTTGAGGCCGACTTCTAAATCTTGTTTTTTTTTTACTGTGTTAATATAGAACCACACAGATTACTGCAATACAGATTTGCTTTTATAATATTTTGACAATGGCATTTCATGAAATATAATTATATTTGTGAAATATATTTATACTTATATAAATATTTATCTTCATACAATTATATTTATGAAATATATAAGTATATTATTATATATTCTATATAATATTTATAAACATAAAATTTTATTTCATTATAAAGGCATTTCATTATAATTAGTTTCCTTTGGAACTCTGTGTCTTTTATTTTATGCACTGAAAAACATTATTCTGGGAAGAGATCCATTGGCTCCACCAGCCTGCCAAGAGGGTGCCTGGCACTAAAAGGTTTAGGAACGCCTGCCTGGGGTGTCCTTGGCCCTGTCTCATGTGGCTGGTCCTCATTTCCCACACTCCAGCCACTGGCTTTCTTCCCACGCCTGCGCCCAACCCCACCTGCCCACCTCAGGGCTGTGCACATTCCTGGAGCATGCCTTACCACGCTGCTCGCGTCTGAGCCCAACGTCTCCTCCACCAAGAAGCCTTTCTGGTTTCTCCCTCTGTCATCTTCCAGACTAGCAGTTGGCATACATTTTCTACAAAGTTTAATTTAGGCTTTGCAGACCATTCCATCTCTGCTGTTGTAGTATGAAAGCAACTGTGGAAGATGTGCATGGCTGTGACCCAATATGCTTTGTTAAGGAAAATAGGCTCCAGGCCAGACAGGCTGAAGTTTGCTGATCCCTGCTGTGTACTGCGACTTGCGTCCTTGAGAGCACTTCTCACTGTTTGAGATGATCTTTTTGTTTCCTTGTATTAATACATTAAATGCCTCCCCAACTGGAATGAATCCTTCACGTGTGGGCTGGAACTTTGACTCTCGCATTCTCTTATCTGGGGCTCAGCATCTATAACACTTCCAGCTGTTTGCTGAATGAATAAAAAATAAAGTGAAGATATTCTGACTCCCAATTGAGTAGGCTATGGTTAGTTTTTTTAAAACAAATGTTTTTTGTAATGGAAAAAGCTTGAAAGTTTTCCTAGTTTACCACAGTGGACTTTATATAATAATAGAGCAGATGGTGTAGCCAAGGATTCCTCCAGCGAGATCTCCCTCAGAGTCTCATTGGTTAGAATTATATATACTACTTTTCAAGGATGCCCAGGCCCTAAGATATCTAAAGCCACTGAACTGCTGACAGTAGGATAAGGCACAAGGACAGGGAGTGCCACGGCTTTCCCTTTCATGGCTCTCTCTTTTATTTAATGCCTAAATATCAAACATTAAAACTTATCTAATTCAATTTGGCTAAGCCATGTACAAGATGATGCAATGAGACACAAAGAATAACTAGCCTTCATGTTGATGGTGTCAGATGAGCTGGCAGGATTAGGAAAGTGAATTTCAGAAAACCCAGAAAATGCCTATAATTAAAATCTTATTTCAGGGCTGTTTGACCCCCCACCTTTTACTCAGCACAGAGTTCCAAACAGATGTTTAGTTTGTTCATTAATTAAAATATCCATGAAATTATACCCATTTCCTCATTCAAGCAAGTGACTATTCTACATAATCACACTTCTCTCACTTATAAATTTGGTTATTAGAAGTTAATGAAGTGAGTACTATGCTTAATTTTATATTTTAACATTTACATTTGACCCCCTATAATTTAAAGTAAGATCTTTATAAAAATCTGTTTAAACAGTCAAACATAATTCCAGTGAAGAGTAGCATGACAAATAATTTTACACATAGGAAATGTTTAACAAGAATAATATCTTCTATTTTACATGCTCAATAATTTATCACAAATGTTTAATTATCTCATTTGATATTTACAAAACCCCCATGCCATATCAAGCAGGAATTATGATATCCACTTCACAGATAAGAAACTGGGACTCCATCAAGGTCATTAGCCAAGGTCACATTTTTCTAAACAAGAGCTGGACAGAACCCGGATCTGCTGGACCCTAACACAGCACACCCCATTGACAGTACTGCCGCAGTGAGCACTCAGTGCAGAGAAACCAAGAAAAAGATTCAGCACCATGTAAGTTACACAGTTTGTAAAGCTCAGATACCACCTGGAGGGGGCAGCACTTTTCTTTGATTATTTTCAGTGAAGTCCATCAAATATTCACAATAATTAAAGCAAGGCAGAATGGATCATGTAGGGGAAATACCAGAATATCTAGGTAAGTAATAGAAAGATATCTGACACAACCCCAAATATTCCAGATATTTCAAAATTAAACAACACACTTCTGAATAACCCATGGATCAAGGAAGAGATCACAAGCGACATTTTTGAAATATTTCCAAATAATTAAAAATGAAAACACAACATACTGAAAGTTATGGGCAAAACTGCATGAGTGCTTAGAAGGAAATTTATAGTATTAAATGCTAATGTAACAAAAGAAGAATGGGCTCAAATCAATTATTTAAGCTTCCACCTTAAGAAACTAGCAACAAAAGCACAAATTAAACCCAAAGAAAGCAGAAGGGAGAAAAGAATTGAGTAGAAATCAGTGAAATAGAAAATCATCAGAGAAAAGTCAATGAAATGGAGAGCTGATTCTTTAAAAAACTCAATAAAATTAATAAACCTGTAGCCAGACTGAGGAGAGAGAGAGAGAACAAATTATCAATAACACAAATCAAAAAGAGGGACATTACTACAGATCCTACAAACACTAAAAGAATAAAAAGGGAATATCATGAATAATGCTTTACCAATAAGTTTGATAACATATATGAAATGGGAAAATTCCTCAAAAGACACAAACTACCAAAGCTCGATCAAAAAAAAAATAACAATAACCTGAAAAATCCTACATCTATTAAAGAAATTGAATTCATAGTTAATATTTTACAACAAAGAAACTCCAAGTCCAGCTGATTTCATTGGTGAATTCCTCCAAACATTTAATAAAAAAATAATAGCAATTCTGCATATTAATTCAGAATATAGAAGAGGAGAAAATACCACCTAACTCATCATATGAGACGAGATTTACCCTGTTACTAAAATGAAACAAACATATTACAAAAAAAACTATAGACTGTAAACACAACAATAAAAATCCTTAACAAAACATCAGCAAAACGAATCCAGCAATACATAAAAAGAAAAATACACCATTACCAAGTGATATTTATCCCAAGAATGAAAGATTGGTTCAATATTTGAAAATCAAGCAGTGTAATTTACCATATCTATAAGTCTGGGGAGAAAAAAAACATACGATTACCTTAATAAATGTGGAGAAAGCCTCAACAAATTTTGACATCCACTGATGTTTGTAACTCTCAGAGAACTAAGAATATGAGGGAACTTCCTCACAGAGTAACTTTTGTTATACTCTCTTGTTTGAGGCAGTCACAAGCCCACCCAGACTCAAGAGAAATGGGCATGTACTCCACCCCTTAATAGCAGGAGAGTCAAATAATTTTCAACAATTTTTAAAAAATCACCAGAGACTATCTTCTGGCAACAAATTATTGAAATTCCTTCCATGTGCAAAATACACTCACCACACTTCCAAGACCCCATTTCTAAGTACCAAAAGTGATGCTGAGTGACTTCTGAGGCTGGGTCCTAGAGACCATAACATTTTCCTCTTGTTCACTGGAACTCTTGTGCTCTGAGCCCTGAGATGCCCTAAAAGACCTCCAACTAGCCTGCGGCTTCCATGCTGTGAGGAAGTCCAAGCCACATGAAGAGGTCACATCAGGTGCTTCATCTGACAGGTCAGCTGAAGCGTCAGATGCTATGAAGCAGAAACAAGCTGTCTGAATACTAACTCACAGAATCTATAAGCATATACAATGGTTGTTGTTTGATGGCACTAAATTTGTAAATACTTTATTATGTGGCAATAGATAATTGGAAAAATTTATAACTGGAACATTTCTATTGTTTTATCTATAGTTCCCTCCTTTCCAGCTAAAAGGAATTGGCCATTCTTCCCACCAATACAAAGTTTGTAAATTTATATTCAAAATATTCAAAGACTCTCCATTTTAGATAAACACAAAAATCTCACATCTTTCTCTTATGTTACCTGAAATTTCTAAATAAATGTTTACAACTTCACTTTGAAAATCTATGCAAAGAGCTACTTTTCATTTGAGCCCACAGCTCTCCAGATCCTGTTAGTTTCCTAATGCTGAATGCCACATCAATCACTGACCTGCCTGTCCTGTCAGTCACAATCGTTAATTGAAAGAAACGATTAGTTTCCGTTTCTACTGTAATATATGCCTTTCCAAAAACTGGAACAATCACTAAGGAATACCATCCGATATTTCAAAATTATACGGCAATGTTTTAATCTGCTGCTTCTCCCCAACACTATAATCCAAAATTTTGATTGACTGTTTATGGCTAATTAGCTATACTCTACTACATTGAAAAATTAAAGAAATAACAAAATATAAGTAAACTGCAAGTGTAATTATAAACCTCTTTTGTAAGGAAAGAATTTCTCATTGACCAGCTGGCAAATTACTTTTTCTTTCTATAAAGACTCTTCAAATCCTCCCAAATCTTTTCTTAATCACATGAGAGTCCTCACAGACAGCAGAGATGGGCCAACAGACAATAGGATGGCCCTATACTGGTGAACTCCTCTGCAGTGCTGTCATTTATCTTTTCCCTTCATGATCTTCACATCCACTTTTTGTGTCACTTGTGGTTTTCTTTTTCATTCATTTGAGGTTGAAAATACAATGGGACTTACCTTTTCATTTTTGAAGTGTAAAAGACATTTTCAGGTTTCTAAGAAAGAGACACTTGGTGACAATCAGGCAGCTTGCTTTAAATTCTTTAATGAGCTCAGAGAGTTAATGAGTCATTTGGTGACCCCATGCCTGTCGATAAAGTAGGCACACTATGCATATGTCATTAGCCTATATCCTATCTCCTTCAAAAATGAATACCGACAAGAGAAAAAATTATTCAGGCATCTTAATTAACTCATCTCAATGCTACCATTTAAAAACTAGATTATCACCTGGTACTTAATTCTCTGAGATTGGAGAGCAATTCAATTTAAATCTAGGTAGGTATAAGAGTGAGTATATGTAAAATACAGGTAAACACACACACATATGAACAATTAGGGCATAGTTCTGAAACATTAATCAGGGGATTGTTACTCTTCCACAATTTAAAGACAGTGAGGCTGAGGCTTATTGCCAAGAAGACCAAAGACAAAATGGGCAAAAAGTCTTACTTCTTTGCCAAGTGTTGGTGGATTTCCTCTCCCTCCTCTTCCACGTCCATTTAAGTTTATCTTGCAAAAACATCTTCTCCCTCTGGAGCTGCACTAGGACTCCTCTCATATTCTAGTTCCTTTATTAGGAATTCATTTAACAAATATGAGTGAATGCTTACTATGTGCCAGGCACTATCCCAGGCATTGGCTAGAGCATGGACAAAACAGACAAAATTACCTACCTGTTTGGAGTGTACGATCTAGAAGAGGAATACAGACAACCACCAAATAAGAAAGCATATATTAATAATACAGACAGTGCAAAATGCTGTAGAGAAAATCAAAGGAGAAAAGAGAGATGGCAAGTGAGGGGGTGCAACTGTAAAACACAATGATCACAGAAGGCCTCCCCAAAAGAGTAGCATTTGAGCAACAACATGCAGGAGATGAGAGATAGGGCCATGTGGACATCAAGGAAAAGAACAGACCAGGCAACAAAAGCAGCCTATGCCAAGACCCTGAGGCAGAAAACCGCCTGGTTTTTAAAGGAACAGCAAGGACATCAGAGTGGTGCAGAAATCTGAGCCCGGAGGAGAGAAGCAGGAGGTGAGGTCAGAGACTGCAGGGGAGACCAGACTTTGGAGGCCTTGCAGGCTGCAGTAAGGAGTTCAGCTTTCACTCTGAGTGAGCTGGGAAGGTTGCAAGCAGAGGGTGAGATGACATGGGAAGAGGGGTGGACAGAAGAAGCAAGGCGACCGGTTAGAAGCCATCACAAGCACCCAGAAAGACACCAGGGCAACAGGCTAGGCACAGGGTGGACAGGGGATGGAGGAGGCAAGAGGCAGTCAGGTCTGAGGATAAAGCAAAGTGATGATGACGGAATTTGCAGTTGGATTGGAAATGGGGTGTGGAAGAAAAACTCTGCAGGTAACTCTGCAGTTCTGTGGCCTACGCACCTGGAAAGTTGGGGTTTCTATTTCTGAGACGGGGAATACCAGACGAAGGAATTTAAGGATGAAGATCAGGAATTTAGCAGAGCAGCTTTTAGGTAATTCTGTCAATTATTACTTCCCCAAAGAAAACAAAAGCACTTCACCTAAAAGTTCTTAAGGTATTTTGTTAAAGGAAAGGAGCACCTCCCTCATCTCTCCAAATATACTACACAAGGAGCCAGCAATAAAACCTGGAAACTAACTTTTTAAAGAAGGAATTGGTCAAATTAAAAAAAAAAAAAAAAGAACTCTCCTATCCAGAGTAAGCACTCCAGTTGTGAGATTTTTTTTTTTTCACCTTAAAGTTCTACCCCAAGAAATCACTTTTGTAGATACAATCCTGATTTCCCCAAATTAGCAATGTTACAATGTTCTCTTTTTATGATGTATGTGTAATTTGCATGGTATGAGTGTGTGGATATGTATATAAGTGTGTGTCTTCATGTGTGTGTGGACATAAAGTAATAGCTATTATTTTGAAGGCATATGTATTTTATACCTGAGAATCAAAGCATTTTTTAAAAGGGGCTTAGAGCATTGGCCATAATCTCCAATTTGCATATCACAGCAGAATTCAAGATAACAATACATCAATGATGATTCAAGTTGTTTTCTTTATGAAATAGTTGATTAATTATATTCCTTTTGCTGCCCAGTAAAGTCAAATTGCGATTTAAAAGATAAAACTTTCACCTACTGCCCCTCATTCGTTTTTCCATCAGTCACCTAAAGCTTACTGAGTTTAATGGTCTGTAAAACATTCTCTATGAGTATGGGAAAGTTATGGGAAGCAATCAATACTACTTTCCCCATTTTCCCCCTGTCCCCTTCAAGATAACTTGTAAATTTCTCTCACTATACCGAATATTCTCCTTCCTCCAAGGGCTCAAATGACAGAAAGAGAAAATGCTTACCACCGTCAGGTTTTATGCTGCCATAACTAACTGTTCAATCAATAAGCAACTTTAAAAGTGGCCTGCTTAAAGAAACGGCTCCTAGCAGAGGTGTTCCTATTATGCAGAACTTCGGCCGCAGCCCGGAATTCTATGAATTGGATATGAGGCCACGAGCTGCTTTATTTCTAAATTGAGAGCATGCAACAGCCAGTGTCACTAGAGGCAATCTATAAAGTCTTAGTCCTATCACAGAGAGTACTTTCAAAATGACCTATTCAGAAAGCTAATGTTCCCTGTAGTACAGAGAACAGAGAAAATAATGAACCACTATCCCCATAAAACATTTTGACGAATACCTGCTTTAATAGGCCACTTCACCAGGATTAATCTTATCTGGATCCAGTCTTCCTCCAAAGTTAGCTGGTACTATCAGTGGACAGTAACCAAATGATAAGAAACTATTTTTATTCCACTAAGCATGAAGAATATCTACCAACAAAAGCATCTACATACAGTAGAACACTATTCCATTCTCCAACGTACAATTTGGCCTTTGTTCCACTGAGAAAATTCTAAATGTAAACTTCTGTATCTGGTAATACCTTTGCCACAAACCTTCTGTGGTCAAAGCTGCCATGTTTTATTGTAATTGAAATTATTTCTAAGCAGACTATAAGCTCACCAAGGACAGGGACTTTATCATATTCATTTTTGCATGTTTCACAGAGGCTAGGAAAGTTTCCTCATGCATGATATATGTTGAGTAAATGTTTTCTGACTTGACTTGAAACATCTACTTTAAGTCATCGATGAGTTATGCTGAAAATACTGAAAGAAATAAGTATTTCGGCATTATTGATATCATGTCTACTTGAAACAGTCTTCTCTTATGAAGAGCACTGATTGAACCATGATGGTTCAATCCAAGGAGTTACATAGCTTACCATTTTACTAGTACTTAGATTGTGTAGCCATGAGATGCATTCTTATCCCCTAATACTTCAGGGATATCAACCTCCAAGCATTTAAGAAAGAACGGATCACA
>NW_012147930.1:3895462-3896659 GCF_000956105.1 Propithecus coquereli
AAATAAGAAGGGACCACCCTGGGGCACGGGCTTCATCTGCGTGGGAAGCTGTGGGTGAACCCCGAGCCTATGTCTCTACTGGGCTGGTGGCCAATGATGTCAAGGCTGTCAAGGACAGACATAAGTTCATAAATAAGAAAACCTATTATTATGTAATGGGCTGGCTTGCCTCTAAAAATAGCCACCATTATCACTCCTTATGAAATAAGTATTCAAGCATCTCAAGTAAGAGGAAGGTAGACCTCACATCACACCCTCCTCCAGGGAAGGAGTGTGGCAGGTATCACCTGCTCATGTGGCTGGTGCCTCAGCTGGACCCAGAGACTCCTGTCCCTCTGGGTGAGTGAACAGGGGCCAGAAAAGGACGGCACCGATGGGCTTGGCTATGTGCTCATTCTAGCATTCCTGGTTTGCCAACTTGGTTTATACTTATATTTTAACCTGCCCAGTGCCAAGCGCTTTTCTTTGCTCTCCCTGAAATCATCCACTGCTACTCTCAATTGAAGCCTCCCCCCACCTCCCCCAGTACCTTAACCACGTCCTGGATTTGGGAACAAAGAGAGCAAAGGGCAACGATCATCCCTTCTAGTGATGTGGCCAGGAATTTGCACACATCACTCTGCTCATATCCCACTGCCAGGCCATGGGCTGATCAGCCTTATCCTCAGGTATCTCTCAGATACCACCACTTTCCAGGTATCAGCACCGGAAGTCCCATATCCATGGACACCCCCCAGACCAGCCCAAACCGGGATGATTTGTCACCTAAAGAGGAGTTCTACTACTAAAAGAAAGAAAGGGGAAATGTACCTAGGTGGTCCCTTAACACCCTGTCCCACCTGCTCTAGCATCTGGGTCTTCATTTCTCTCCTTCTTCTTGTTTCCTCTTATAAAATTAACCCTGTGTGATAGAATGATAGACAGCTTTCCCTTGTTATTTAGTTCTTTGATATTGCCAGCCATGTCCCTTCCAGCAGAATATGAGGACCTTTGAGGAGTGGACTCAGCCAGTTTCTTTTTTCTTTTTTTGAAATGGGGACTTGCTCTGTCACTTGGGCTGGAGTGCAGTGGTGTCAACATAGTTCACTGCAACCTCAAACTCCTGGGCTCAAGTGATCCTCCTTCCTTAGCCTCCTGAGTAACTGGGACTACAGGCATGCACCATCACCCCCAGCTAATTTAATTTTTCTTTTTTTT
>NW_012147930.1:3899324-3901809 GCF_000956105.1 Propithecus coquereli
TTTTTATCCTTCACCCCCTTCCCACCCCCTTTCTTGATTTCTGATGTCCTTTACACCACCACATGACCAGTGTACCCATCATTTGACATTGCAAAGACACTTTTCTCACCCTCATAGTCCTCGTGAAGAACTGAACACATAAACACACCCAGTTACTACATTGTAATAAGAAATAGAATAAAGATAAAATTCCAAAGAAGCACAGGGAAATACCAGGAAACAAGAGGTTTTTCTGGGAGATCGGTATTCAAGAAAAGTGTCACAAAGGAGGCTTTGGGTTCCTAAGACTAAAGAAGACCATTAAGAGGGGAAGGTTGGGAAATCACCGCAAACAGAAAAACCCACCTAGCAGAGCCTGGGAGGAGTAAAGAAGTCGGCATGTTCTAAGTGTAGCACGGTGTCTAAAGCAGCTCTGGAGTGAGAGCCTGGGAAGGTGAGACGTGAGGCTAAGAGACAGTATGAGTACAGACTATGAGAGTTCTGGAATGCCAAGCAGGTACATGTGCCCTTGATCCTTAAGCAATGTGGACTCATAAGGTTTCAAAACAGGGGACTGGTGTGATCAGATCTCTCTCCCTTCAAATGAGCTCAGAGGTTGGAAGAAATACTCATGAACATGGTGGGGAAGGAAGGCTGTACGATGGCAGCCAGCTAGATCAATCAGTGTGGTGATGGAAGTAGCTACCAAATAGTCCTATGGCCACCAGATCACAACTGCCATTTACAGAGGCAATCCTTTGAACAGGTGGGGGTCAGAACAGGAGCAACAAGTAGTGGCTTGATGGTGAAGAGGCTATTTCAATAGTTCAAAAGGATAGCCAGGTCCTGACTAAGGGAGCAGACACAGAAATTGCGCTGCATCTCCTCCTTCTTGCCCTCATGTCCTGCCGCTCAGGTGCTGCCACCCTACCAGGGACCCCTCTGGGTCCCCAGGACTGGCAGTCTCTGACAGCATCACTAAGCTCTACAGTTTGAGTTTGTTTTCCCTCCTTGACTTCCTTTGAACTATGCTTTTCTCTTACACTTCAGAATTCTTGTTCTCAAGTGATTTGAAAAGAGTCTATGCTCCTAATCAAGGACATACTTAATCACACTATTTTTTAATTCTATATTTTTTTAAAATCAGTCAACTTTGAAAATCCTGACATAAAGAAGTAAATGTGCACAAAAAAAGCTGTAGATGTTTCCAGACATTCTCCTAGGGAAAAAAAGGGAAGTTTAAAAGCTGTATGACAACCCATAATATGACATAAAGCCTTAATTTAATATTAGTAATTATGGTATTGCATCTTGAATCCAATGAAAAGATTTAGATCTCTGTATTGATATAAAATCATTTAACATGATTTGACAACCCTATGCCTCAGCAACTAATTAATTTTGTTACAACCCACCAATCAATAAGCACAGGACTAACACTAACTGAGGATGACATCACATCTCCATTGCTATTCATGTGCCATGCACTGAATTTTGCAGAAAGGCTTGTCTGCCGGTGTTACCGTTGGCACTGAAGGCAGTGGAAGTGCTAAATGCAGCAGGACAACCCCAGCTAGAGTCTTAGCCTCTGTCTGGACCCATTTGCTTTGGTAATTACATTCTTCCTCTCTAATTTCCCTACCTCCAACCCCTGTGTGTTTCCATTGCTTTAGACTTTTATCACACCATCAGCTTTCTGAATTTTTCTATAGCACAATTCAGAGGGGAATAAAATGAGTATTTTAGATACACAGGCATTTGGGCCCCAGGCTTACTCTTGTCTCTGCACTCCTGGAATTAATTTGAGTGGAGGCTTTTCAGAGCAATGGGGCGAATGCAGAAGAGATGCAACAGGAAGGAAAAGGAAAGTATCCTTTGCAGGTGATAGAGCTGAATGAATCAGCAGGCCAGGCAGAGAAGTGAAGCCAAGAGAGCAAGAGAACTCTCCTCTCCTGTGGGAAATTCACCATCCCGTTGGTAATGCATCTAGAGGACTTTCTGGTTTAAAAAGCAGTAAGAAATTGGGCTTACACATGGCTTCACAGATGGAAATTCTAGGGGGAACACTAAATAGGACCATGAGTCATAGTTTCTACACAGTTTTTGTACAAAGAAAAATACAAACACATTAGGCTTTCAAAACCACAGATGGAGCCACTGAACTTAGACTGTTATTTTAGGTCATTAAATATGAAATGTCTGATTTCAAATCAAAAGTATACTTTATTATATCTCAAACAAGAAGCAGTACACTAATCAAAGTATGCGCCTAAACTATTGACACAGTTTTGCCACCTTAACAGTAGCTTGTTTATGCCAGCAGGGAAGAAGCCTGGAGAGTGAGTGGCAATGAAATCGCAAAAGGTGCTTTCCACAATTTGTTGAGAATTGAATATTTTTCCTTGCAAGAAGTGGTCCGACGCCTGGAAGAAGTGGTCATCAGTTGATTCAAGGTCTGGTGAATACAGTGGATGACAGAGAGTTTTTCAAGTCCCCCTTCTGTAGT
>NW_012147930.1:3902829-3904160 GCF_000956105.1 Propithecus coquereli
TTTTTTTTTTTAGCAACACTTTTGCTGTTAAAATCATCACATGGGACACAGTGAGGAGTGGAGAGTCACAGGGGCCTGCGACACAGTTTTATCCCAGCTCTGGCAGCCTTTTCTGAGTGTGACTCTCATGCTTTTGTTTCCCTAATGGATGATAAATCCCTGAAGGACAGGGAAATATCCTATCCATTTTTATAGTTGGATCCTCTTCCCACCCACTTCCTTCCTCCAGCCCAACAGCCCCCAACCCAGCACATAACACAGGGCTTTACAAGAGTCTTAATAAACATAATTTTTTGAGGTATGGCAGGTTTAGCCAAAAGAGAGAAAATGCATCTTTATAGAGAGGAATTATTATAAACCATTATTAGTTTTCCAATTCAGTCCATGAACTATTGAGCCTATAATGTAGCTGCAACAGCTTTGCAGCGCATTTGGAATACCCACAATTCAACAAAACTAAAGAAAAATGAACCATGAGAGAGTATATCTTAAATGCCAATAATTGAGTAAAAACTATTGAATTAGAAAATGAATTGGATGAAGGATGACTTTTGTGAAGATTCTGAAGGGAACCTGTAAACCTTAAAGGAGGACTCTATTACATCTGATATCATTTAAAAATATATAACTTCACTTTCCCTCTATGTACTCAAACTGATTGGCCACAATTATGGGCACATTTTACTCAACATAGAATGAAGAAAGAGAAAGAGAAAAGTCTCAAAAATAAATGGGCAAGAGGCAAGAGAGGGTTTGAGGGAGGAAGCAGATGACAGTTGTATAAGAACCATGGTTCAGGTGGAACTAAACCTCACCCTGATCCAAGGGTGAGCTCCTGACCCAGGCCCCACCATCTGGAGCTCTCTATTTCCTTTGGTATAACCACGGGTTTAGGAAGGCACAAACGGCCCCAGCCCTGCCCTCAGGAGGCATCTCTGGAACTTTTCTGGAGTTATCTGGAAGAGGCATTCTCTTTCTGCTGAGGTTAATTTTGGTGTGACATGAACTCTCACTCCTGGTGGCCACCCCCTGGTGGTGAAAGCCTGCCTACCATTAAAGGTGGTGTGGAGGAATAAGAAGAGAGAAGAGGTCAACCCTGGTTACCTGTTTATTCTACTAAATCCAGGAGTATCTAAATACAGCTGTAACCCTCATTTCCTAATTATGTATGGCAGTAAATTCCCCTTTCCACCTTAATATCATTGGAATTTGGATTCTTCTACTTACAATAAAATTGTCCTAGTAACATAAGGATACTCTGAGTTTGGATGTCCATAATTAAAAGAATGCCTAAGACCTTTATCAAAAAGTCCCAAAACAATAAATGTTGG
>NW_012147930.1:3904210-3906692 GCF_000956105.1 Propithecus coquereli
GAAGTCTACAATAGATACAGCTATGACACCAACTGTGCGTCTTTCCATTCACACCAGATACTCTATAAACACTTATGGTCCCATGTCATCGTGCAGGAGAATCATTATTATTGTCCATTACATGGGTGAAACCTGAGGCACTGGAAGTTTAATGTTCTTACATAGTCACTGGCTAACAAGTGAAAGAGCAGTTGTTTCTCAGAAGTCTGGAATAATCATTTCCAGCATTTATCAGTGCTTATTATGTGCCAAGTACTACTCTAAAAATGTCACATATTTTAACTAACTCTGATGACAAGTCAGGTGCTATTGTGATCTTCCAAGGCCTGAGGCTTCAGGGACAAGCTTAGTAACCTACCCAAAGTCACATGCCTTGTTAAAAGCTCCTGGCCATTGTACTAGTTAACATCTCTAACTCTCTCTAAATGGCCTTAGGGTTTTCCTTCTAAAGGACAGCTACATGAAAGACTGACATTATTTACTAAAAAGAAACATAAGAATCATGGAAACTTTTCATTTTTCTTATATTTCAGGTAAGTTGAAAATTTTAATGGAATAAAAGGCGGTAAGTTCAATGCACAGAGAATCAGTAAGAGAACACTTCCACCGTTGTCAATGTCATTCACTAGACTAAATTTTCTCCTGACACATTAAAGTACCTTGTGTGACCTCCACCATCTGCAAGGGCAGGCAGCCATCCCTTCCTGTCGTCAACTAATTTTCACAATGACCATCTGTGTTTTTTTTTAATTTCAGCATATTAAGGGGGAGTACAAATGTTTAGGTTATATATGTTGCCGATTGCCAGCAACTGGGATACAAAAGACAAAAAAATACAAAAAGACATTGTTAAGAGAGTGAACAATTCTCAATGTGAGTGTGGTAATTTCTGCAGTACAAGGGAAGGACAAATGGATTTCACTGTGATTGTCCTAGAAGGCTTAATGGAGTGAGGGTCACTGAGTTGGTTAGGGCTAGCCACAGAGAGAAAAGATGGGGAAGGGGCTTCCAGACTGAAGGGAACAGAGTGAGCAAAGACCAGAGGCACGCAGGAGCCCAGAGTTCTGGGAAACAGAAAGTAGCAGGGGTGGCAGTGGAGGACACAGAGCAAATGTGGTCAAAAAAGACAGCATGGAAAATCTCGTTCAGGATTCTGGACTCTACCTATGTCTGATGGTGATCGAGAGCCACAGGGAGATTTTAAGCAGAGAAGAAACATGATCAGGTTGGTGTTTGAGAACGACGACTCTCCCAGCGGCATGAAGGATGGATTGAAGAGGAAAGAAGCTGGTCTGAGGGCCAAGATAAATCAGGGCATCTGCAGTCTGATCCACCTTCATGCACAGACCCTGAAATGTGTCTTCAATTGATTCTTCAAATTTCTGCACAAGGATAACAACCTAGTGGAAATTATAGCATCTGTATCCACCAATTTAAACTCCATTATTATAACCCATCCGGGGCAAAGTGTGTCACTATTTCAAATACAGAGGTTGCCATTGATACACGAGGCAGGTCATTGAGCTCCCTGATTGGAGACGCTCAAGGCCGCAGTGATAACACATCCACAATAGCAGCAGCAGGGCACTCAATCAGTGATCTTCCTTTTTTCTTAGGAGCCACATTCCTCCCACTCCAAAAGTGCTCCCTTTACGCTCATATTCTCCATGATTCTGATTGTTCATGTGAAATGTATTTCTGGTTCGAGTGCTTAAATATTACTGTAGCTGCTTTTTTAGTTCTCTTTTGGTTTTGAGCAATTGAAATTGATCACAGCGATCACTTCAGAACATCATATTTTCTCTTGCTACCTTATTCCTATACCTATTTGCAATCATTTCTGTGGCCACCCTCTGTGCTTACCACTAGTTTACATGTAGCATCGACACCTGCTACTCTTTTCTGTGACCCCTGGATGGCTTCCTTTTGTGATTATTCCTTTTATAATATGCTCCCCATATTAAGGTTCTCCAGAGGAAAAGAATGCATAGGATATATAGAGATTTGTAGGAGGAGATTTTTTTTCAAAAAGAAATGATATTTTATTAATTCAAGTATATATATGGTAAATAAAATCAGGGTAATGAATCAGCAAACAGCATCCTTTTGGTACTTGTTTAAGTAAATAGATATATCCATATCCATATCCATATGTAAAATGTAGACTTTTTTCAAAATATTAAGGGGGTACAAGTGTTTTAGTTATATGGATGAATTCTATAATGCTGAAGTCAGGGCGTTCAGTGTGCCCATCACCAAAGTAGTGTTCCTTGTCCCCAATAGGTACGTTTTTATCCTTCACCCCCTTCCCACCCCCTTTCTTGATTTCTGATGTCCTTTACACCACCACATGACCAGTGTACCCATCATTTGACATTGCAAAGACACTTTTCTCACCCTCATAGTCCTCGTGAAGAACTGAACACATAAACACACCCAGTTACTACATTGTAATAAGAAATAGAATAAAGATAAAATTCCA
>NW_012147930.1:3916122-3917866 GCF_000956105.1 Propithecus coquereli
GAGGTTTGACCTGGGTCCTGGCCATCTGAGCATCCTCGCCTCCTCCAATATTTGGTAGACAGTCATTTGTTTCAGCAGGCTCTTCCTTTCCTTTCTGAGATAAATAACTTTAACCAAGTTCCAAGTTCCTGTGTGTCCCTGAGCTGATCCTCTGCAGCCCTTTCCTAATAGAGGAATCATAACTCTTTCCCTGATACCACAGTCCAGATAAGAGCCCAATCTTCTCCTGCATGATAGCAAATGCATTATCAGTGTCATGGCTATTTCCAGTTTGAATTTCTAGAGAAACTGAATTCCTTCAAACAGAGGAAACTTGCTAGTCCTCTCTCCCTCAACACATCATCAATGTACACACTGTACCCTCTTTTGCTTTAAAGATCAGTGACACTCTCTGCCAGGTCAAATTAAGATTCTAACACCAAATGATGCTGTTTCAAACAATGATCAGACTCTGTGTAATAAACTCACACCAGGACACAGTCAGAAGTTTCATTTTGGGTTGGTTTGGGGGGTTGGTATTTTGTTACTAAAGAAGCTGAATTAAAACATATTGTTGTCCTAGATAGCATGCAAAAATATTTTTTCCTTAGTATTCCAATAAAATCGTTTTTATGTAATACTCCATGTTTCACCCCCAAGCCCCATAAAATGATCCCTGGGGTTGACTTGTTATGTGAAATTATACTCTTATGAAGACACAGTCAAAAATATACTATGTTCAGGTTTCTGGCACCAATAAGTCAGTAATTAAAACCTATGTCTAGGAAAGCTTTTCTGGGTTGGCAACTTGGGTAAATATTTTTGTATGCTGAAGCTATCACATCTCTTAACCCTTAAAGAATATTTAAGAATACCATAAACCTCAAGGAAAACATGGCAGTTTGAACACATACATTAACATAGTTTCCTCCTGAAATCCCACTAATAGGACAGTAAGTAGATAGCAGAAATACACACCAATTCACATGTTCGGAAAGATATACAAGAGGAGACTGAAGCCATAAAATGACAGAAGCTGGAGAGCCACTTGACCTGACAGGCCAGAGAGACCTGACACTCCACTCACCAGTGGGTGTGTCCAGCACAGGCTGATTCACCCAGCCTATGGAGCAGAGGTGAGGGTGTGGCTGAAATTAGGGACACTGGTGGAAAGTTTTCCCAAGGAACAGAGAGCAAGACCCTGTGGATGCCCTCCTGCACGCCTGGAAGACTAGAAGTTTATTTTGTGCAGAAAATGCAGCAATAGGCTGCATGGTTCCCATGCCAGAAACAGGGGGTTGCAGGAAGTCTGCAAACTCAACCCTGGGGTGCTGCCCTCTGTTCCTCACATCTGGAGCAGCCAGGCTTGTGACCCCTGGCAGGAGACTAGAGGATTTCTCCCCCAAGAAACTTAGGAGTTTAAGAGAAGAGATCCACAGATATAAACAATTAGGGAAACCCAGAGAACCCATTCATATGTCCCCAGTTAACCACCAACTCTCCCAGTATGAACACTGTAAGGATAATTTTTTAAATGCTGCTGGAAGACACTGCAGAGTAACCAGTAAATCGAGGGGCCAAAGGAAAGGAAAAAAATACGATGATGAAATAATCTTTCTTTGGCCCTCTTCCTCTAAAACATGTGTTAATTATAAGCATCAAATGAGAGGCTGAAAACCAGGCAGAAAGTCACTGTGAAGGCCTTGCAGTGGTCTCAAGGAGCAGGGGAAACAAAGATAGGAATTCAAAATTAGCAAGACAAACA
>NW_012147930.1:3919486-3943427 GCF_000956105.1 Propithecus coquereli
CTCTTAATGACTTGCATTCTTCCCATCTATATGGTTGTACTAAAAATGTTCTGACTAAAATGTTTGGAAGACAATTTGTACAAAGATTGAGCTAGAGTCTCTTATTAGTTAAGTTTGTTGGTTTTGGTTTTTTTTGTTTTGTCCTTCCTTCAAGGTAGGGTCATCCTAATGGTGATCCTTTGTATCTCCTCATATATTCATTTTTTTATTGAGCATAATAGCCAGCACTGCAGAAGTACATAAATATTAAACAGCAATAGCAAATTTAAAGATTTCAAGTGGGTTGTAATTTAACAATCACTCAAACACTAGCAAAAAGAACCTTAGATATTCAATATTTTCAAATTCCTTTCTGAAAATGTGCAACAAATGCATTCAGATGCAAGAATGGCTCTTTTCCACTCCCTAAAGTTTTGTACTTAAAAAAGTAATTCCCAGTGGATCTCACAACCATTCTATCACAGAGCAGTCAGGGCCTTCAGAAAGCAAGTGGCAAAACTGAATTAGACTTTGATTCAATTAAGTTATAGCTCAAAGAAGACTGATACTTGAGATGCATAACTGATCTGGATTACCAATGTAACCGTCTGTGCTACCGCTTGTCCGCACTGTGAAAACATTTCCTTTATTTGTCATTAGAAATGTGACATATGCTTGCAGTAAAAAGGCAAATGAACGACACAGAAGCTTATGAAATAGAAAATAAATCTCCCTACTTCACCACATTTGGTCCCCACTCTCCAGGGATAACCAATGGAGTAATATCAACTTCCTTAAGCACTATTCTTTTAATTCAGCCATGCAGATGCTAGTAATATACAACAGAAAAATGCAGTTCAAAAGGTACCTCTGATTTAACAGACATAAAAGAGGTCTGAAAACCAGAGAAAAACTCAATTGCTCCATCAACAGGATCTTTATAACAATAGTTGAGAATCATATGTCAAAAAAATAAATACAGGGTGATTTCACAATTAGGCAGCTTTGCAGTGTCACTTAGGAGAGTTTCAAATAACACGTCTCATTTAAAAATAGGAAGTGGATTCTAGTTTGATCAATCTCTAGAGGGGGAAACCCGCACTATCAATTTAGTCTCTGAGAGTACCAGAGGGTGAACCATTAATGATGAGGTAGGAACAAAGTGAGAAAAGCATAGTTGAGCGTGATTATCCTCTCCTACTGTAAAGGCGACCCAAACTCTGCCTTAAATGAGAGCAGGAGAATGCACAGCAACGTAGGGGAGACATAAAAGCCCTTCAGACAGTTAAGTTGTCTATTGAGTTAGAACAACCTTGCGGCGTGGTGGCAGCAGAAAAACAATTTGCAGAAGCATCTGCTGAAGGAAGAGGTTCCAGCTCATTGGAACTTCACTTACAGAATGCTTGAATGAGTCCCAGAAAAGCAGAAGTCTGTGCATCATTATGCACACAAAGAGGAAATGTGCACAAAAGTCGCTGAGCCGACAGCCACTCCATGCTCACCATTAGCCAATTTAGTCATCACTCCTTGTGCAGCCCGTGTAAAATGAAATCCATGCCACCAAGGCAGGCTTTCCCATTTTTATCTACAACACGTTTGTGTGTCTTAACAAGAAATGGAGCTCTGAGCTCCCCGCTGCACACCCCAAGCACCAAACAGGTGTCATGAACACATGCATCTGTTTCCGTAACACGATGTCAGTTACTCCAGGCAAAAGAGCAGGCAGACATTCGTGTATGCCACAAAATTTCAGTGTAATACATTTTCAAACATGTCACAGCATCATAAATATCCAAGACAGCTGTGTCTTCACTGTTTTTGCTGAATTATTCTACCCCAAATGGAAAGGTCCTAGTTGTTCATATTATCCTTTTAACAGTGTGCTTGCCCACTGTATGCAGTAGGTAATTGAGAGAAAGACCTGAGTGTTTACTAGAGATGTATCATCTGTGCATCATTTAGTGCCAAAATAATTTTAATGTCTTCCCTTCACACATCAAAGACATTATCCAGTGATTTATTTCAAGAAAATAAAGGTGAAAGCAAAGAGGGTGCCTTACCAAATTAAAATGAGCTTATATGTTAATTGTGGGTGTACCTTGAGGTTTGCAACCAGCCCATAAACCACACCGGGTATGTAGGGTGCTGCCACATGGCTCCCAGAAAGAAACAGTATTCATAATTATTTTCTAGTCAAGTCTGCAGTGAAAATATTTTTTTTTTCCTACTTTGGGGCTCTCTTGTCAGCTAAGCTTGCCTGATTATTTTTCCCTTCAGTCAGTAGCTACTATTTGTCTGATTAGATGACAGAAATTGTCTTATTCCTTTCCTAAAATGCTTTTTGTTCTTTTTTTTTTAAACTTTTGCACAGACAACCGCAGCATGTGATACATTTCCTGACTCAAGAACATCATTTATGAATCTAGAGAGAGACACTGAATTTTGGCAGGGGTTAAACAAACAGCCTGAAGGATCACTGTTCCTATAACAAGGACACGTTTTTGTGCTAATCAGAAACAAGAAGAGCCATCCTTCTCTCAGTCCATCTCACTCCCACGGAACTAACCGAATATAGGCAGAAAGGAAAACGAAAAGTTGTTGATGGTTGGGTTTAGAAGAATGACTTTAGGAATTGAGTTTATGATGCACAGTTAGGTTCCCATGTCCTTCTTTCATGTTAAGATTATCCAACCGTGTTTTCTTCACATATTTATTAATGCATACACTGTAAAGAAGGATTTGTTTCTGTGTTGAGCACTGCTTATTATTTTAAGCACCAGTTGTCTCTTCTAGTATCCCTGTCAGGGCCTGAGTTACAAAAAAATGAAAGAGGTAGCATCTATCCGACCTGACTGGAGAATTCCACAAGGCTGGAACTACTCAAAATGCTTCCCAGCCTAGCTCAGGACTCCAACTCTGACCACGAGAGCACTGATTGGGAGTCAAAATAACTTAGGTGAAATTTTTATCCCTGCCTTATATTAGCTGTTCGACCTTCCCCAAGTTATTTGCCACTTCTGAACCTATTTTCCTCCTCTGTTGATTTGGAAACAATTATACTTTACAGGGCTTTGAAACACAAGTAAAAGAATATAAGTGGAGATTGTTGTGCGAAAACAGCATTTTCCTAGAAATCAATATACAAGAGTTGAGAAATATGGGGGCCTTTGTTTTAGCTAAAGGTGGAGATTTTTACATAATGAGGAAGCAGGGGAAGGTGAAAGGAAGACAGGAAAATGGACAACAAAATTGCACATTCTCACCAGCCCACCCTGGAAGGTGGGCCCCACACACCCAGTCCCCACCTTCTATGGTTCAAATGTTTTTCCCCTTCAAAACTCTTGCTGAAACTCAATCCCCAATGTGACAGTATTAAAAAGTGGGACCTTAAGAGGTGATTGGGTCATGAAGGCTCTGTCCACACAATGGATTAATGCATTCATGGATTAGTAGATTAACAGGTTAATGAATTAATGGGTTGTTACAGGAATGGGTTAGTTATACCGTGAGTGGTTCTGTTATAAAAGCTGGGTTGTCTCTCTCTTGTGAAGTGTCACCATGAGATGCCCTTTGCTGCCTCAGGACTCTGCAGAGAGTCTCCACCAGCAAGAAGGCCCCCACCAGATGCAGCCCCACTACCTTGGCCTTCCCAGCCTCGAGAACTGTCAGAAATAAATTTCTTTTCTTTACATATTACCCAGTCATCTCAGGTATCCAGTTACAGCAACAGAAAACAGATTAAGACACCTCCTAGGATCAGCCAGGAACCCTGCTACATAATATTAATAAGATCTCACAAGGGTGCAGCATTTTATCAGAGCACATGTAAAATTAGCAAGGCCAAAACACCTGTCTCAAATGGTTTGCAGGACATTCCTACAGGGCAAAGTAGAAGAATTTGAGCAAATGTGTTTACATGCGAGATGACCCTGAGGACTCTGACTGTTGTTACTCTAGGTCAGCAAATGAGACCAATGATTCATTAAAAATAATATCATCTCATACTCACAAACTTGTAGGACATAGGGAAATCAAAGTCGTAATTATATATAAAATATTTAGATTAAAATTATACCTAAGAAGAAAGTTACAAATTCTTCATATCCTCCCTTAAGAATCTTCCTTTGGTCCTGGGGGCAAGCAGTTCCCAAATGCACCTAACACAGGGAATCTATCCCTTCTGAAACATCTGAGAAATGTTCAGCCAGAGTTGGCGAGTGTGATCTGGAACATTCCTTCCATGTCTACTCTCCAATTCTCCCACCATATGGAGCCATAAACCGAAGAAATTCACGGTAACTCCAATGCATCTTATAATGACTGGAAAATGTAAATTTCCCAACTTCCCAGGCAACATTGACAAGAGGGAGGTTTATGAATGAGAATTAGGGAGCTGAAACAGCTGCTATGCTAGGCCTCATGACCCTGTATCCAAATTACTCAGATGACCCCCATGCATTCTGATACTGGGGTTCAGAAAATACAGTTTCTGAGTCCAAGATATGCTAATGCATCACTGTGAACACTGAGAATTTGTGTTCACAGCACTTTTCACAAAAAGAGCCCATTGTCTTAGCCCTGACATCGAACTGTCTCCCTTCCCACAGCTGTCCATAGAGCTGTATAATGATTCTAATCATGTCTCCAAAAGTGTGTTGAGGGTAATTCTATTGCCAGGATTTTTTCAACCAAATTGGCATGATCTGTGTGCTATCAAAGCCCTATACACTATCATTAAAAGAATCCTAGGAAAAAAAAAATTGGCAAACTGAGGATATACAAAGATAATAAAACCAGCAAGGCCCCATTTAGCCCTTGCCATTTCTAAGTCATTGCTTTTCATTGCTTTGGCTTCCGATGCCTCACTTTATAAGTTAATACAGTTCCAAGGATGTTTCCACATTTAGGGACAATGAGATAACACCAGAAGCCTAAGACTAGGGGGAAATTAGATCACACATTTACTATAAGGAAAAATCTGTTCCGCTGTTGCTCAATATCACATTTATCAGCAGCAGTTCTACTTCCAGAAGAAAATTATTTGAGATATTCGACAGTTTCATTCCACACAAGAGGATCTTTCGTCTTACTCATCAGCATGGCGTGTGGTCAGGCAGCGGCAGCTCAGCCGGGAGTGAACTGGTACCATCTGGCCACAGAAATATCGGACTAATAAAATAGAGGTTTTGCTTATTTATTTTTTTAAATAGGATCATCCAAACCCATAAAGCAGAAAATAAATATATAGCTAACAATTCAGTAATGAAAAATGTAACCAACAAACTTCAGTGCATACAGACATATTTAAAATTGTTCATTCTGAAGCTATCCCTTTTTATATTCAAATTTGACTGTTGCATCCATCACTTCACCTTCAATTAAGTTTATTTTTGAGAATAATAGCCACAGTCCATAGAACATTAAAAAAACAGTTCACAGATGGGATTACTCAGTGAACATGCTGCACCAGACTGACCTGGTTCAAAAAAAACTCTGCTTCTGGAACAGACACTGAGCATTCTGAGAACATGTTGACTTGCTCAAGGTTCCTTGGCCACGGGAAGAGCCAGGTCAGTGGACATCCTGGCTCTCACCCCCCAGTGGCCCCTGTCAATAGGGCACTGTGTAAAAAGGGCAGAGTACATGTTAATCCAGCCACGGGTGTACACACCCCTTCTCCATAAGTCATCCAGATCACCTCCAGTTTGTCACTGCCCTCATTGGCCTCACAACTTAGCTTCTTGTCTACAAGTAAACAACGTGGGAAGTCTGCCGGTCAAGCCCTACAGACAGCAGTGGTCGGACCACGCAAGTGAATTGCCAAGTGGTCTCCATCTTCATGGCAACAATGTGGCAGAATTAATTATATCTGCCCTGGGGTGGGGAGTTATAAATACCAGCTAGGAATTTAGATGTTGTCAGATTCCCTCCAGACTCTGTAACTAATCTGAAGACATACCCAAAGATGGACACTATGGGAATTTCAGTTGGTATTAATTTTTCTTGTTGTTAGCTAATTTCTTTTAATTCCTCCTTTTAATGCATTTTTATCACAAAGGCAGAAAGTAGAAAAGTATCTTTCTTTTCTAGGCCTCTAGAAGTTCAAGGAAAATTGAATGCAACATAACAGCTTCTCCAAACCCTGGCACTGGGGCTCTATAGGGGCACATACACATCCATGGCCTCCCTGCTGAAGGGAGAGGTAGGTTCCTCTTAAAGAGAAGATGTGTGCATTTGATCCCCATATTTCTGTCTGGTTACTGCCTGAAGGCCTGTCTACCCCATAAGGTGGCTTAGAGAAACTAAATAAGGGGCAGCCTTAAAAGGTCAAGCAAAGAATACACTCGTTCCACCTCTTGTCATGGATCTGGAACCTTTAGCCAGAGCTGGCTGATAGGTTCAAAGGATTGGGAAAGGGTGGAGGCAATAGAGACTTACTGCCCCTGGATACCATTCTAGCTGAATACTAGGAAACGCACTTTGCCAAGAATTAATATTTGTGGTCCTTGGATTCATGGTGAGCCCACTAAAGGCTGTAGGTCCTTTAGGTACCTGACATGGTATTCTTTATTAAGGTTCCTGCGATCATGACCATCGTGAGAAAGAGACTCATGCGAGCCCTGAAGGCGGGGAGGGAAGCACAAGGATTCCTAGCAAGTGGAACAACACACACACACACATACACACAACTCACTCATAGGACAAGGATGAGTGTCCTCTGAGGAGTGAAACTATATGATGTAGAGAAAACATCACCAGATTGAAGACAAGAAAGGTGACTTTTAGTCCCTGCTCATCTGAGGTGACCAACTCATGTCCTGATTTGCCCCCAGACTTTCCCAGTTTTAGCACTGAATGTCCCTCTTAGTCTAGGGCAAACCAGAATGTTTGGTCACCCTACCTAAACCCCAGTCATGTAATATAGTTAGTGCTACAGACTGAACATTAACATTCCCCCAAAATTCAGATGTTGAAACTCTATCCCCCTATGTGATGGTATTTGGAGACAAGGCCTCGGGGAGGTGATTAGGTCAACAGGGTAGAGCCCCCATGAATGGGATTAGTGCCTTTAAGAGGAGACACAAGAGAGCTTGTTTCTTCTCTCTCTCTCTCTCTCTCTCTCTCTCTCTTTCTCTCTGCCACCATGCTGGCACCCTGATCATGGACTTCCAAACTTGAGAATTGTGAGAAATTAATGTCTGTTGTTTAAACCACCCTATCTGTAGTATTTTTGTTATAGCAGCCTGAGCTGAATAAGACGGCTCCACAGGTAGAGAAGCACAGAGGAATCATGAGTTAATATAGGTAAACCATTTAGAACATGCTAAGTGCTAGGCACTGAGGGTCAATGTACAGAGGGGTTATGAGCACAGGCTTTTGAGCCATCTGCCTCTGCCATTTGCTAGCTGTGCCCATTGGCTTTGGGCAATGATTGAACCTTCCTGTGCCTCATTTTCTTATCTTTGAAATGTGGATGATGGCGATGATAATAACAGCATCCACTTTACAAATTTATTGGAAGAACTAAATGACTTCAAATACGTGGAGGATTTAGAATAATGGCTGGAACAGGAAAGTGCTAATTGGTGGTCGTGATTAAAAGCATAGTTAGGACCTGGGTTCAAATCCCACGTCTGTTATTTGGGAGCTGAGCAAGTTACTTTATCTCCTCGGTTTCTTGAGCTGCAAAATGGAAGTAATTTACAACATAAAACTTGCCTCATAAATTCGTTTTGAATATTAAATGAACTTTCAAACCAGTGAGTATAACTCCTGGTATACTGGAAACTTCCTCATCTGTGGGAGAAGACTTCAATTTTATTTTCTTCTAGTCTCTCTGGGTTACGCGGTTCTGGTTTCTCCTCTAAATCATATATATCATGTGTTAAATAGGCTTTTTGCCCCAACCAAGATAGTGGGAAGTAGCAAAATAAAAGCCAGAGTGGTGCAGGTTCTTAACCAAAAGCACTTTTGGGTTCACCCAATAATCTGATATTCAAAGCTCCAGGCCCCATCAAAGTTGAAGCTGGAGGTCGCTGGGAAGACCATGAGCCGCCAGGAAAAGGAGCCCAGACAGAGGTGGATACAGAGGCCAAGCGATGGAATCAGGGACTCCCCTGTGGTGAGGAATTAGGGGAACAATGTACAGGATAATGAGGGTAACAGTACTCAGGCAGCATCTCCTTCACCTGGAGGTATCTCTAAAGGGAGGTACCCCCTCTCACAGGGCACCTCCAAAAGTACTCACCGGCACCTGCTACCTTAATAGACTGGCCTGCTAAATTCAACCACGATTAGTAAACAAAACCCTCAGCTCAAAACAACTGACTTACAAGCAACCTTTTCGATCATAACTCATTGTAAATTGAAGACTACACAAACACAAAAACCAGGTCTCTCAGTTGAGAAGCTAAAAGTCACTGTTATCCAGAGGTCAGAAACAAATTAAAAGCCAACATTTTTACAGTTATTTTCCATTTGTAGAAAAGACAGGTGAAATTATTTTAGACAACTTTGCTCTATACTCCACCAAAGAAAAAATACACTCTTTAGTGTAATATTTTCTCAAGGTTAAAGAAAATACAGAGTTGAAAAATAACCTGTAATAATTTCCAAAACTATATCCTCTGTTTTTTTGTTTCCGTCAGGATAGCATTTCTGACTTATGTATTTTATCTATTTGAATAAATAATATAGATTGAATTTCATATTGAAAATTAATTTTTAATTCACAGATATTAAATCCCTGCTTAATATAGTGAGTTTCACTTCTAAACAGTAACAAAATCAAAATTTTCTTTGGGACATTTAGCATATTAACTACAGTAATCACATTTCTCATTTTCTTCATTTATTCTAGACTTGTAAGACTATCCCAGACTGCATATGGAAAAAGGGAAAGACATGATCTTTTTGTATTTTCTGCAAAATGAAAGTAAACTAGAATGCTGTTTATGTTCTCAGGGACATAGGGAGAGACTATGTCTCTCATTCCCTCAGTTGATTCCTTATAAACTTCCAATGATCTCCAAGAGATTGACAATAGGACCATTTTTCTGCATTGTCAAACTTCCTCATATAACATTTGTGTAACATTTCCTGTGCCATCGCTAGCTTCCGAGTGGAAAATGTTTGTAAATAAGATTACCAATGGCTGATATCACAAGACAAATCTCAGTTATTAGGGTAACTGGGAAGGAGACTATGATCAGTTTGTCTTAAGACACAGACAAAAGATAGTCATTCGCTGTTAAACAAGAATAAACTGTATGGAGTCGCCTGATATTTCACTTTGAAGATACGTAATTGTTCAGAATGAAAGCAGCATTATCACCATCTGGTTTGGTTTCTCTTCTAATTTGGTTACACTCTCTGGGTGAGTGTCCACACATACATGGCAGATATTATATTTCCAAATTACAACTAGAAAAGAACCATATGCTGGAAAAAAAAGTGCTATCTTGATATTGATTTATGTATGTGTCTTAGTCATTTGGGGTTGCTATAACAGAATACCACAGACTGGTGACTTAAACTACAAACATTTAGGTCTTACAATTCTGGAGGCTGGAAGTCCAAGATCAGGGTGCCAGCTGATTTGGTGCCTGGTGAGGGCTGTTTCTCAATTCATAGATGATCCCTTCCAGCTGTGTCCTCACATGGCTGAGAAGGAGGCAGTGGGCTCTCTGGGTGTTTTCCTACAAGGGCACTCATCCCCTCTCAAAGGCCCCATTGTCCTAACACCATCGCCTTGGAGGTAAGGATTTCAACACATAAATTTGAAGGGAACACAAACATTCAATCCATTCCATTATGATTTTCAAACACTAGTATTTAAACATACCTTCTCTATAGATGATTTTTTACTGCTTTTGCAAATAATATACTTTACATGTCTGGGCAAAACATGCTACAGGATCAGAATATGATAATATTTAAAAACCAGGATTCTCCATGTGCAAAATATATATTTTTTTATATTTTGGGACAAACTGACCTAACAAGAAGTTGTATCGACAAAAGATAAAATATTATAATTATGAATTATTCCCCACCCCTCATTTCTCTCCCTGATGTTTCACCTCCGCTATCCCCCAGGACTATCACAATTGATTTTTCAGGCTCGCAATTCCATTTTTCTATTTTTCTAGCCTGTGGGAACAGAACTATGGAAAAGAGAGTGAAAGAACATTCTGGAAGTAGGGGTGCTCGTACTAGTAGAATGTTAAATCAGGAAAGATGCACATTAATAGCACCAGCTGTTGCAAGTCAGAACACTGCAGGCCCTCACACTCTAACTAGCTGATAACACCAGCCATAGACACACCTGCCCTCCTTTGACCTCAATCCTGTTAGGAGGCCCGAAAACCAAAGAAACAGAGACAATGACAACCATGACAGACAGAATCATGTCCCCCCAGAGATGTCCACATCTAATCCCAAGGACCCATGACTATGCCATCCTATGTGGCAAAAGGGGCTCTGCAGCTGTGACTAAGTGAAGGACCTTGAGATGGGGAGATGATCCTGGACTATCTGGGTGGGCCAATGACATCACAAGGGTCCTTATAAGAGAGAGACAGGAGGGTCAGAGTAGGAGAAGGAGCTGAGACGACAAAGGAAAGGTTGGGGCAATGAAGGGGCCGCAAGCCAAGGAGTGCAGTGGTCTCTAAAAGTTGAAAAAGTCAAGGAAACGCTTTTCCCCCTAGAGACTCCAGAAGGAACGCAGCCCTGCTAACACCTTGATTTGAGCCCAGGAAAACCCATTTTGGACTTCTGACCTCCAGAACTCTAAGATAATAAATTTGTGCTGTTTTAAGCCAGTAAATCTGTGGTAATTTTTTACAGCAACAATAGAAAGCTAACACAACATCCAAGGGCCCAAGGAAGTTGCACCGGACAGGCATCCTTTGGAAAATTTGCATGGAGGCAATCAAATGTCACTTGCATCCCTGATGCCTGAGATGCCATTAGGTATGAAGCATCCCTGGACACAGCCTGCAGTACTCCAGCTGTGACATACATATAAGAATTTGTCCTAAGAAAATAAGCAGAGATGTATGTGCCAGAATGACCATAATATTAATAGCATTTTTATAACAGCAAAAATTAAAATCAACCTATATATTTAACAATAAGAGAAGAATTAAATAAATGACATACTTCATATTAATGACCTGGGAAAGTGTTCACAAGTCATTTTTAAGTGAAAAAAATAATATCTAGACCATGCAAACAATTCCTTAATTTTGAATTAAAAATGTATGTGTATAGACAGACACACTGTTAATAGATTTATTTATATGAAAAAGAGAGACAAGGAGAGAGAACACCATACAGAGATTCATATGTATGGGTCCGTATAGAATCCATGGAATGTATGTAGCTTACTTGCAGTTATTTTAAGCACAGTGCCTGGCACATAATAGGTGCTTAATATTAGCTGATTGGTTAATATTGGACTTTTTTCCCTTTTTTATCTTCTGTTTCTTCTATGTTTTCTCCTAAGAATATGATTTCTTTTGTAGTCAGAAAATTAAATGATTATAAAAATATATCCGGATATGCCTATCCATGTCATACATTCGTTTCCACTTGCTTCTGTCGTATGTGAACAGGATCGCTTGTAGAAGTGAGCTTCTGCTGCTGTTGAAATGGACCCATCTCCAGGGGCCCATGGCATTGGTAATCATAAAAGGAAGATGCTAAGGGCCAGTGTCTGATCCTCCTCCACGTCCCTAAACTCGGTTGGCTCTGATGCAAGCAGCAGCTGTGTGTTTGGACCAGCCTGACAGGCACAGGGCAAGTGGGACCTGGTGCTCTTCGTTGTCTCTCCTGTGGTGCTAAATATGTCCCATTCGCTGAGATGCACAGCTTGGGGGAGATGAAGATGCTGCGATCCAGGAAGCACATGCACTAGGGATATGCAGGTAGCTTAAGAGTTTACCCGGGTTGAGGTCATAATCAAATTAGCCTTCCCAGCATAAATATTTTCATTCTCAATATTGATCATAAAAGTTTCTCAGTATTTCTTTCCTAATAGTTTACATTACAGAAGCCCAAGATACAGACATGAAGTGTCAGAGAATCTTTCTCCCAGACTCTCCCCTTCAACAAAGAGGACAGCAGGATCAACGTGCGGCACCATTTTGGAGCCAAGCTCTGATTTTAGCCCAGCCAGCCTGAAAAGGGGCCCCAACTCCACATGGTTACAGAAGAGTGGTTCTCCTTTTCAAGCTTCTCCAACCATTTATATTCCCAATGCAACACAAAGCACTCAGATCAGGTAAATGTTCTCATCAGAACGCAGACCCACTTTGCTCTGCCTTTAGAGCCAGAAGAAACAGCCTTGGGAGGCCTCCCTCTTTCAACAGGTATTACCTGGACCTACACAATGGTAAATTTTATGTGTTCACTCGGCTGGGCTACGGTGCCCAAAGAGTTGGTCAAAGATTATTCTAGGTGCTTCTATGGGGGTGTTTTTTGAGTGAGATTAAAATTTAAATTGGTGAACTTTGAGTAAAGCAGATTGCCCTTCAAAATGTGGGTGGGACTCATCCACTCAGTTGAAGGCCTGGAAAGAACTAAAAGATTGACCCTTCTCAAACAAGAAGGAATTCTCCAGCAGACTTGAACTGCACCATTGGCTCTCCTGTGTCTCCAGCCTCTGGGCCCACCCTTCAGATGTGGATCTGCCAGAATGCATAACTTTGTGAGCTAATTCCTTATAATAAATCTCATTGTGTGTGTGTATGTATGTGTGTGTGTGTTTATGTGTGTGTGTCATACTGGTTGCAGAGACCCTGATTAATGTAACCTACCACACACACTTTCTAGATTCCCTTGCTTTGTGTCCTTGGCAACCCCTGCAGAACCCAATCTTACATAGTTATCACCTAACATCTTCGCACAGACTTTGTATGCCTTTTGGTTATCTCATCTTCTGACCAAAGTCAGTCTCTGATCTGCTTTTGTTTTGGTGGCTGTCCCTATCTCATGTATCTAACCTCAGCCAAACCCAATTTTCTGCTCTGATATTTCATCTTGCATGAAACAGGATGAACCAATAAGAGACATCAAAATAAAGACCACATTTCTAGGAGCCAACTTACATGCTGTTGTATATCATTTCCCTGCTGTGTTCACACTTTCTATTACCATCAAATGATATTCTCATATCTATTTCTTACTTGGATCCAAACATCCTACAGTAGCATCTCATAAGAGGATAGCCTACTCAGCACAGATTCCGGCTGCCCTTGTGTATCATCCTATGTCAGACAAAGCAGAAAAGCAGCACCTGCTAGAAAAGATGATCTGCTAGTCCTGTCTGAAGATAAGGGGTCAGAGGAAAAGGCCCTCTATAATAATGACTTCAGATGCTTTTGCACAGAATTCCAATGCTTCGAGGATTTTCCAATGCTGACATTTTTTGCCTTCATAACAGAGAAAGATTTTCCTGTTTGTTTTGCTTGTCCTTCAGTAGCTATAGTAACAATTAGATAAATTTTCATTAGGGTGAGCAGGGTGTTAGGGTCACGTACTCTAATTGTGCTAAAAATTATATAATGACTATAATAGTCATAGAACGTGAGCATGAATGATTAGAAATTTACAAAAGGGATCATTTTTCCAGGCAGGGCTTAATACTTAGGGAAAAATAGAGAGTTTAAATAAAACATTTTATTTCAAAAGTAATAATTGTGATTCTGGCTCATTCAGTTAACAAATCCATAATGAATGTCTTCTATATGTAACCAAAAATAAACATACCTTTCCTAAGTCTGGCTGAATGTACATCATATATAAAATCTAGTCTTAAATAATGTAATTAGACAATCCTCATCGTCACCTTAATCAACACTGGGCTACGTAGGCAAAAATGGGGATAGGGAGGATTTATTGAAAGAATACTTGACTAACATTCCAGTCCTGCAGAGTCCCTACCTTTCATGGAATCAAGCACATACATGAATTATAATATCATATTCTAGTGCATTTTGTAACTTGCACTCAATGGGAAATTTTGTCAGAGCCCTGTATACGCTAATTTATGTTCCTTTAGAAACACTTTCCAGAATCCAATACCTGTCATGGATCTGAAACCGTGATAGTGCACACCACACACATGCTATTCTTCAAGACCTTAGAGTGGGTAGATCCAAAAGAGGCCATATGATTCATGTAATAAACTACAGATGCCATGAGACAGCTCAGGCGTAAGATAAAGGGTAATAAAAATTCATTACCTGATATAACAGTTTTCCCTCAGGTGCATGCAGGTTCTAAAGGGCAGGTTTATGCATAATTAAAAATCAAGAGTCCAAAACACCCTGAAATCCTCCTCCTCTGTCTCTTCCTCCAATTTACTACTGTTTGAATAAGATTATGTCCCCAAAACAACCATCTATGCCACCTGAATTCTTTTCTCTACAGCACAGTGAACAAAGACCAACATGGAAACCCAGTTATAATAGGGTCGGGATTACCCAGTAAGACCCAACGTCAGAATGTGTGGCTGGGCCACAGTGGATTTCCTTATCTAGCGCTCAGCTTCGCTGGCTCCCAGCTCCACCCATCAGCTTGGCCAAGACGCTCCTGAAAAGTTCCTTCCTCTTGTCATTGCACCTGGGCACCTTTTCCAGGTTCTCCTCCCACAAGTCCTTCTGGTTGCTCCCCTTTGATCTCTAATGTTGTTCTCATTCACCACCCCCTCCCTTGACATTCCTGATTGTGCTTTCAGGCACAGCATCTTGCTCAGATCTCAACTTCAGCCACCCCTTTGTTTTGTGCCTGGTGATGGGCCAGCTTTTCCCATGTAGAGGCCCTTTTCCTAAGCTCAAGAGACTCCAAATTGCTCGTAAGGAAAAACGGACAGCCAGAGGCAGACTATGAGTGACACATCCATAGAATACTTTAGCTGTGTGTCCTACACCAATAGCATTAAACTGGGTTCTCATGGAACCCTGGAGTTAAATTCAGGTGTTTCAGGGCACTGAAAAATCTATCTCCACCTCTATCTCACACCCGTATGAGTCAGGGTTCTCCAGAGTAACAGAACAAACAGGATAAGTACATAGATGCAAAGAGATTTGCTACAAGGAATTGGCTCACACAGTTATGGAAGCTGGCAGGTCCGTATCTGCAGTGGGGACTGCAGGCTGGAGACCCAGAGAGCAGATGGTGCAGGTGAAATCTGGAGGCAGTCTGCTGGAGAACTCCCTCATGCTCAGGGAGGCTGGCCTTTTGGTTCTATTCAGGCCTTCAACGGATTGGATGAGGCCCACCCACATTACGGAAGCAACCTGCTATACTCCAAGTCCGCTGATTTCAATGTTAATCCCAGACAACCCAACGGAAAAAAAATGGGCAAATAACTTGCACAGGCATGTCACAAAAGTGGTTATATAAATGGCAAATAAATACCATAATGTGCTCCTTACTACCCACTACCAGAGGGGTTAAAATAAAAAATGGGGGCAATTCCAGTTTGGAGAGTTAAAGGGAACTCATACAGTGGTGAGAACACAAATTCATACAACTGGTTTTGGAAAATTGGTATGTATTATACAAGCAAAGCAGTCCATTTGTATACCCTATGACACAGGAATTCAACTTCTCTATATAAATCCAACAGAGAGGCAGGCACATCGGTGTCAAAAGATTTGTTTAAGAATGCTGAGAGCAGCAGTTTTCATATTAACCAAAAAACTGGAAATAACCCAAATGCCTGAGAGCAGAATGGAGAAATAAATAGTGGCATACTCCTATGTCCATGAGAATAAAATGATCTACAACCACAAGCAGCACATGAATGAATCTCACAAATACAAATTTGAATGGAAGAAGCCAACACAAAAAGGGTAACTGCTGCACACTTCCATTTATTTAGAAAAAGTTCAAAAGCAGGGAAAAATGTATCTATGATATTAAAAGTAAAAAGCAAGTCTACCTTTGAGGGAGGATGGGTATAGACTACAAAGGCTCAGGGGCTTCTGGGGTTCTAGAAATGTTCGTATTCCTGATCTAGTCATGTGGTTCATGGGTGTAAATGCTTTATGAAAATGCAATGAACTCTATATTTAAAATTTGTGCATCTTTCTGAATATATGTTATACTGAAACTTTTTTATAAAGTTATCCATAGAAGCATTACTGAAGAATACAGGGCAGTAAATAATATATTACTAGGGAAGAAAAGACAACAGAAAGTCTTTCTAAATTGAAGTTAGTTTACTACTATTGCTTCCTTAAGCCCATAGGGCCTGTCATTCTGTCATGGAGCAGTTATAGCGGGAAGCAGAATTGAATTAATTTGCATACAAACAGTAAGCGAGGTTGTTGAGGCATCATCTGTTGACTCTGCTGATTGATGCTGACAGGTGAGTTAAGGTACTTCTCAGTAACTCTATTCTACTCTGTTTATTTATTTTAATAAGGCAACAAAACGGCATTAATAATTTAGGAATAAATTTTCCTGAGGATAAGAAAGTCATCAGTGGACTTAATTTTTAAATGACACTCAAAAATCACCTAATCATTTTATTCCGACTGCCAAGAGTGAAAATATCTGTGCTTCTACTATTTCAGCAAGTCTGGTTCATCCTACACGTAAACGGAGATCAGGTTAGACACCAGAACCTCAGAGGAGGACAAGGAAAAACTCACGGGCCTTAAGGAAAACTTTATGGAGTCTCAGACCTCCAGGAAAATCAGACATTAATGGAGAGGCAAAAAGCCATTCAAATTAAGAGACCTGCCACATTTTTAAATACAATGTATTTTATTGTATTTTTGTGATAAAATATGCATAACATAAAAGTTACCATCTTCTCCATGTTTAAGTGTAGAGTCCAGTGACTAGATACACTAACATTGTTGTGCAACCATCTCCACCACCCGTCTCCAAAACTTTTTCATCTTGCAAAACTGAAACTCCGTCCCCATTAAACACTAACTCCTCATTCCCCTTCCTCCCACCCCCTGACAACTACCATTTTACTTTCTCTTTAAGAATTTGACTGTTCTAGAAACCTCATATAAATGGAATTATACTGTATTTCTCTTTTTGTGACTGGCTTATTCCACTTAGCATAATGTCCTTGAGGTTTATCCACGTTGTTAGCACACACCACAATTCCAACCCTTTTTAAGGCAGAATAAATACCATAAAATGTTCCGTTAGTTGTTTATGGATTCATCTACTGATGGATACTTGGGTTATTTCCACCTTTTAGCTATTGTAACACATTTTTAATTTGATGTTTTTTTGTAATCAAATAAAGATGGCCACAAATTCTTTGACATTCCTTCCATCAAAAGGTGGCATTGATGTTCTCTTCCCTGAAATCCAGGTGAGCTCTATGACTGACCAGCGTGGTAGAGCAGAAATAAAACTTTGCTAATGTCTGTGCCCACGCTTAAAAAACCGACAGTTTCCTCTTCCTTCCTACTCTGGCCCACGATGCTGGAGGGATCACATCCTGTCCAAGGTGCCCCCCCAGCCAAGACCCCAGACATGTGCAGAAAGCTACATTGGGCCCTCCAGACCTGCCCTTCCACCACAGGTAGCAGGAACCTCGGCCACTGCCACTTGCTGCACAAGAATCACTGAGCTGACCCAGACCCACATTTCTGGCCCACAAAATTCCCAGATATAATAAAATGGTTATTTTAAGTCACTAGGTTCTGGAGCAGTGTGTGATGATACAATAACAGATGCCCAGAACAACTTTGGCTTCAAAACGTCAGAAAATCCCTACAGCCCTGCAGTGAAATTTCCCAATAAGGAAGAACCTTAAACACCTAAAAGAGTTGCTGGCAGAACAAACTACCCCAGGGCCAGACTATGAAAGATCTGGTCAATCCCAGGCATGTGTGAAGGAGCAGCTAGACCCCAAGAAACACTCTGAGATTTTGACTTTACAATCCTGAATTTGCTCACTCTCTTAATACAGTTGTAACAAACACGTTATAGGCTAAGCATTGTGCCAGGCACCTGGGTGATCAGGGTGAATAAGTTACATGCCTGCCCTGTCTCTCACTGATCTTCCAGTTGTGGCCAGCACCTCACACCTCAGCTATTTCTCTGCTCATTTACCATCCTTCAATCCCTGGCTCCTTGCTCCAGAATCAACAGACACACTCACAAATACGGGGTTTGCTGCAGGCCAGGACAGTCTGTGTGCTCCCCTAATATATCTGAATGTAGCTCTAAAATCACGTATCTTTCTTTCCCAGGAAAGAGCCACTTAACCTAAAAAAAATCATATATATCTTTCCCAGGAAAGAGCCACTTAACCTAAAAAAAACACAAAACAAAAAAAGATATCACTAGGTACTACTTCAAATTAGCATTTTCTAGTATTTTCTAATGAATTTTGTTTAGTTCATTTTGACTGTGTAATCTACTAGAAGTTACCCAGTGTGCATTTTAGAATTCAAGAGAGAGACAGAAACTCACTGTTAACTTCTAAATCTAAAACAACATAGTGAATTCAAAAGGAAAACTGAGCAGAATACAAATAGCTCTGAGGAAAAAAAAATCCCCCTTTGTGTAAGACATAGCAAATCAATTTTTTTCTAATAGGGTTTTAACTGCTTCCCAAGCATGGCATGATCAGTTTAACACGTTTAGATTTATGTTATTTCAAAAGAAAAGCCAGTGGAGGGTTGCTCTAGGGGAGTTTGCTTACTGATAATGCAGAATGAGTTCTTCCTAAAGTCACAAGTTAACACCTCCTGGCTTTCTCTTGGCGTTGTCATTGAGCTATGGGAAATGATGACTTCAAGCTGGCATGTGTAAGGAGACCCATTCTCACCATGGGTGAGTCTCTAGAATTAGCCTTGGTGATGCCAGCAAGTGGCAGGCCAGCCGGAAAATGCCCTGAGCACTGACATGCCCCCAAAACTACAGTCTTCTCTCTTTCCCATCATGCTTGCTCAGCTCTGATGTAGTAGTTTCTCTGTTTGTGAGTAGTTTCTTATTTATAGCAAGCTGGGGTAGGAGCCCTGTTATGAACTTAGATCCCTGCAGTCCCTTCCACACAGTAACAGTGGCTTGATGTATTTAGAACACCCAGAATGTACCTAGAGCCTCCTCCTTTCATGGATCACAAATTTAAAAAAAAAACAAAATGTTGCCAAGGTACTGGTATCAGTCAAGATTCTTCAGAGAAACAGAATCCATAGCATATATACATATATATGAAAAGAGATTTAATATTAGAGATTGACTCATGTGATAATGGAGACAGAGAAGTCCCACCATCTGCCATCTGCAAGCTGGAGACACAGGTGTCATCTTGGTCCAAGCCCAAAGGCCTGAGAACCAGGAGAGCCCCTGGTGTAAGTCCCAGGCTGAGTCCAAAGGCTCAAGAATCAGGAGCATAGATGTCCAAGAGGGGAGAGGATGGATGTCCCAGTACAGGCAATGGGAGCCAATGTGCCCTTCCTTCACCCTTTTGTTCTACCCCTTTTTGTTCAACAGATTGGATGACACCCACCCACTTCTTCACTCAGTCTACTGAAACTACTACATCAGATGCTAATCTCTTCCAGAAACACCCTCACGGACACACCCAGAAATCATGTTTTACCAGCTATCTGGACATTCTTTATCCCAGTCGAGTTGATGTATAAAATCAATCACAATACTCCTCCACGCCTGACAGCACTCATACAACCATAACAGGAAACTCTTCCTCATTTCACGTGCCATCGTTGGCCAGTGCCTTCGCAGTCGTGCTGTTGCACCAAACCCACCCATTCAGACCCCCTTGGATGTGGACACAAGCCCAAGGTAAGCACAAGCCCCCCCGGCCTTTGAATATAGGTTTGGCCCACTGACTTGGAGTTGTGTCATAACCACATTGATTCCCCAAGCTCCATCTGTACCTAATTCCACCACTGAGATTCCAGCATTCTTTTCAACAGCATCTTCCCAAGTTGTTGCTGGTGTATCTATCCAAAAATAGGCTTATGAGCAATGACCCTATCAAGCAGAGGACAATGCTCATTGACAATCCTTGGCCTGATTATTACATGACAATGGTAATAAAGACTTTTTCCTTAACTTCTTAGTCAGAGCTTCTGGCAAGGTCCCTAAACTCGAAGTTCTAAGGATAAGAGATGACTGGTTACAAACATGTTAGAAAGGCTGTTAGAGTCAGAGTGCCTGAGGGTGAGTCTTGGGCCTACTCATCACTCACTGCAGAACTCGAGCAAGGTAAACTCTCTAAGCCTCATCACTTCCACGAGAAAAACAGCAGTGATCCACTTCTATCAGAAGCTTGTTGTGAGGACAGAGTATAATGATTTGCGTGAAGCACATACACAGAGATGGAATCACACAATGTAAGTTCATTATTAGTAACTTTATCATTATCATCATTGGCCGGTTTTTCCTTGGAGAAACAGTCCTAACCTCAACACTCTGTAGTGTAAACAGAAAGACCAAAAGGTTGATGGGGAGGTCCATTAAGGAACATTTAGGCATAATTTGGTCAAATTGTATTTTTCCTGTTCCAGTAGATGTCCCATTAGGGTTACAGCAAAATGAAACTTGTTTATGCAGTAAGAATAAGAACTATGGTTTTTTACTCCAGTCCTCAAGGCCTCCCCCATGGAAAAAACCAAGAAGGCAAAGATGGTCCCAACTTTTAGAAATGTGGGCGGTTTTGATATCACAGTGATGCCACTGGACTTTACGGAAGGAAGACAGGGGAATGGAGTCTACGTTTCTAAAAAGTTATCACAAAACACTCTATAATTAGTGGAATAAGAGAATCCACAAAGAAAATCTTTAGTAAATGTTTGCTCACTTAAGAGTATTTATTCCATCTTAAGAAATTACTTTGAGGTCTTGGCAGATAATGGGAAGAAGTTTGGGAGAAGAAAAAAGCCTGAAATTCAAATCTTTTCCTCTTTGCCTGTATATTTCACTTCACCTCTGTTTGAAAGGCATGTTTTATGATTAGTAACCTCTAAGGTTTTAGTCCTAGACACAGCTCCCTTGAGGTGCCAATTCTGTGCATAGGGTGCATTATTATCCTTTGCCCCTGTTTCATAAATGTCTATTTTTTTTTTTTACATGAAGTCTCTCTCCTGCCCCAACTGGCATTTTAAATAATAGCGTGCCTTCACAGAAATGTCAAAACATCTAAAGGAGTTCTGATAAAATTTTTGTTATGATCAAATATGAGGATGGATGTTGGTGGTCTATGCTTCACAATTTGTGATAAGCACCTCTGATTTCCTCTTCAGGGCTAAAGGAACTTTGGACTGAAAAATGTTATATTCTATATCCCTCCTTTTTTCATCCTGCTTGCAGGAGGAACTATCATAAGTCCCTTCAAAATTCCCAGTAAAAGAGGAAAGGAACAGAGCAGGGAGAATAATAGATTGAGAATAGTGGAAGGCAGAGAAAGCACGCAAGAAAAAAATGCATCTAAGACTAAGCAGTTTACATCTACTGACAATCTCTGCATATTTTTCTTTTCAATGAGCACTTACTGGGCATCTTTAATGTTCAGACATTTGTAAGGCCCTGGAAAAACTAACATGAATGACGTACAGTCTCTGTGTGCAAGCTCCTGCAGTCCTGGGGAGGGCGGTCTCTACATCTCAGCCCCCAGTTAGCCCTACCTACCACTGTTCAGTTGCACATACCTATTTCCCATCAGAGTTGGCTTTTTGTGAGTCCACTTGAAAAAGGTCAACAGGAGAAATAGCTGCCTTTCAAATATTGAATACATAGGAGGAAACAGTAGGCTTAATTGGTGTTGCAATATCAGCATTTCAAATTTTTGCCACTAAATGTTTATAAGGATTTTAGATTTCTGGTGATAGGTATTCTTTAACAAAAGACATTATAATGAAAACTAGGGAATTGTTCCTGTCTCTTTTTCCAAATAAATGTTTACTTTGATTCATGTCCATATTAGCGCAAAGATTTTTCTCTATCACAGTCCTGAACACTATGACTTGCCTCCAATAAGAGTTCTTGTTTTTATCAACCCAAGCCATTGCGAGGGAAATGTGTCTTTTGCTTCTCAGGTACTAATCAATTGCTAATTATCTTTAACCATATCGACCTTCTCCCACTGTTTTTGCCATATAGATTAATGGGTGACATTATAAGGAGCGCAATTTCATGCATTGAAAGGAATAGATTCATGCATTATTCACTCCACATAAATACATGCACTTTTATTTGGAACTTTCGAAGATTTCAGAAAGAAGCTTAAGGAGAGATACAATCTGACAAAGGCAAGAACTGGGACAGGAAAATTATATACGATGGAAATGGAAAAAAACAGACCAGTCTGTGCAGAAATGAAGCTGCTAGGAAGGAAGCAAGAACATGAGGAAAGACAAAATAAATAAGCACCTCCAACTGTGTGTGAGGCCTTGTGGTGTGTGCCAGCGTCCTGAACCCCTGACTCTCGCCTGGTCGAGCACCACACTTGCAGCCCCCTGCTGGGTCCCGGTGGGTGTACCCACAAGAACAAGTCTAGGCAAATGAACACTCTGTTTTTCTCCCGTTGGCCCCCAGGCTCTCTGGCTTCCTGTCCTATGAGCAGAGTCAAAAATATTTTTGTCTGAACTAAAGGAAGGATAAATAAAAATAAATGGCCTCCTGTAGGCTTCTTCCCTCTGAATTTCCCTTTGTTTTCTAGTTGGCCACCTAGAGGAGATAGGGAAGGTTGGTGCCTCCTTCAAACAGGATTAAGCTCTGGCCTCTCTTGTGTCATAAAGAGAAGGGATATGAGGAAATCCAAAATGAGAATTCAAAGAGAGTACTCCAAACAGCTGGTATTGTCCCCAGTTCCTGGCACAGAGCTTAAATGACCCTGAGTTATTGAGAATTTCCTGAAAAATAGGAATGTCTTTGTTACGCTAATGAGGAGATTCATGGTGGGCCCTCTTCCTGATGGGGGCTGGCCATGGCCACCAGGAAAGCCAAACAGGTGATTAGAGGGGTTGGGACTTTCAGCTGTTCCAAGTCTGGAAAGAGAGGCTGACTGACTTCAATCAGGTGGTCAATGATACACTCAATCCATGAAACCCCAATAAAACCTTTGAACTCAAGGCTCAGTGGAGCTTCCTGGTTGGTGAACACTATGATATTCAGGAAAGGTGAAGTGCCCTGGTTCCCCATGGGAGCTCTCCTTGCTATGTTTGGATTCCTGGTCCACAGAAACAATGAAATAATAAATGTGTGTGTTGTTTTAAGCCACTAAATTTTGGGGTAATTTGTTACACAGCAATAGATAGTTAATATGCTATCCCAATAAATAAAACTAAATAGTCATTGAGCCACTTCACTGTGAAACTTTAGTTCAATACACCCAAATATGTCTAAAAAAAAAAAAAACTGGGAAAAAAAGTACCAAATATTTACAAAGAATAAAGATTAACATTCAAATGTCCAAAGATGACCAATCAATAAAATGCTAAAAGAGAATAACTCTCTGCCTAAAAGTCTATACTCCATTACTCTCATGATAGAGTGAAGGGAAAATAAAGACATTTCACACAGACACAAAGATAATCTACAACTCAGATCCTTGCTGAATGAACTCTTAAAAGAATACTGAACTCAAAGGAAGGAGTAAAACAAGTAAGGGTGAGTTAGGAATAGGTGAGCATGTGGGCAAATTTAAACAAACACTAGTAAAAACAACAATAACAACATATTTGGGGAAATTAAGAACATGTTGGATCTAAAATATTGAGGAAAATACCATGTAAGAAAGGAAGTTATTAATCAGAACTAAATATTCTTGTCTTAATACTGTATTGTTCAGTAGAATGATAGAAATATTGAATAACTTTAGACATTGTTAAATACACTGTGCAAATTTAAAAATACATAAGGACAATCACTAAAAGAATAGAACTAGAATAAGTTAATTTTATTAATAAATTGGTAGAGAGAAAAGAGGTGAATGAAGAAAACT